>NC_054470.1:9960379-10087923 GCF_017639515.1 Carcharodon carcharias
GTTTGTGGTGTGTGAGTGGGAGGATGATGGAGAGAATGAGAGTGTGGTCTTGTGGAATTGATGAGACCATTCATCCTGTAGCGGCATGTGGGTGGCTGTCCTCTTTTGCAGGGCATTGGCACTGACGCCAGTGCGGCCACCCGCCTCCGGTGCTGGATTGGTGATGCCACGCCCCTCCTGTGGCCAGAGTGAGGGTGGAGGACATCACGGACGGCCTCCATTGTGTCCAAAAGGCACTCGAGGAACCTGGGACCTGCAGTCTTTTTGCCTTTTGGGGCCATCCTGTCCTCCATGCAGCAGTTGTGAGCTGGAAGCTCTGAGAGGTGCGCGCGCGGCTGCACTTTAAATATGGCGCCCGGCGTGCTTAAGCCATGAGGGTGATGTTGTGACGGGCGAATGAGAGTCCACCCACCATGGAAATGGTGTATTTTCCTGGGAATGCATAATTAATGCAGCGGGTTTGGGACGATATGATGTGAAAAACCGCCATTGCGGCTGGCGGTAAAACAACGTGTTACCCACCCTCTACCGCACTTAGTGCAAATCTGGGACAATTCCACCCTCCATCTCAAGTACTGCATTCAGCTTTAGGCATGGCTCTTCAGGAAGGCTGTATTGGGCCTTTGAGAGTGAAACTAGGCAGACAGGCTGCATTAACTTAGCTTAGATTCAGTGATGTTTAAAATGCTCAAAAGGGTTTGAGAGGGTAGTTTTATTAAAGTCACTCACCTCACTGAAGAGCAGGAGGTTGGAAGCTCCAGTCCCCAAAAGACCTCGTAGTTTCTGCGCATGCGCAGACCGAGAGCAAGCTGCGCAAACACAGTTCTGCATTTTTCATGTTCTTTGGACCATGGACTGGCCCAGCTACCTGTACAAGGAAAAGTGTTGAATTTGTGCTTGTGAGTTGGTGCTTGAGTGCAGATTTCGGAATCGAGGGAACAGAATCTCAGGCGATGAGAATGAAACCTTGCAAGCTGGTCTGTCATTGATGCTGCCCAAGTTAGATCAACTTTTGGGTAAGTTTCCAGGTTCGGTCTTTGAGGGTGAAGATGGGGATCCCTCCGAGAGAGACAGAGTTTTAGTGAGATTGGTTGATTCACCGGCAGAACGTTTTGCTGAGTGGGAGTGTGCGCGCCCGGCCGGCTTGAGGCACACTCTGCCTCCTCCTGCACCTCAACAGAGTGTGAAGTGCCCTCACCAATGTGCACCGAGATACTAGCCACCAAACTAATGCCCACCGAGGTGCTGGTATCTGTGCTGGTGCCTGGTTCATAGAGCGGGTGTGCTGCAGGTGGAACAGAAACTCGGTGGTCCTCCAGTGTCAGGGGTGGCCCCTTTGGGGTCCGCAGTGCAACTGCCTGCTGGCGAACCTAAAAGGGAGAACATGGACATGTCATTAGTTAAAGTCATCACGCTGTCACTGTCCATGCCAGGCGTCCCTGGTGAGACAATGGGGATCTACAATCACGATCCATTGTCTTCCAATGATCAAACGGGGTCTCCCAGTTTCGAGGTTCACATCAGTGAAGACAGTTCACTAGAATGGCTTTGCACAATCCACTACAACTCTTACCTCTGTGCACTCGCACTCATACCTTTACCTGCAACCCTCCTCTCCATGGGCCCGGTTGCACGTTGCGGCCAATTGGCCGAAGTGGCTGGCTCTCAATGCCCTAGGCGTTCTTGCTCAAACCTCGCTGAGCAGTAGAAGGTTGGGCTGCCCTGTGCTTGTTTGTGGCTCTCTCTGCTTGGTTGTAGCTTGTCTTCTCCTGAAAGGACAGAGGAGCATTGATTAGTCCCCTCTCTACTGCAGCCCCATTGCAGCCTGGCCAATCCACCTGAGGAACACCTCCCAAGGCACATCCGAATCGTGACCTTCAAGCAGTCAGGGCTTACCCCCTTGGCCAGCTCCGTGTCATTGGCATTTGGCACTCAGACTCTAGCATCTCTGAAGGGTGAGGGGACAGCCACACCTAAAATAAATACTTCTGTAAAACTGACCCGTGCCAACACCGATTCTCACCCTGAGCACAGCAGGTCATTGAAGCACTTCCGGCACTGCACCAATGTGCGCCGCACCATATCATGGCTGCTCACCATTGCTGCCACCTATTCCCATGTTATCTTGGTGAGGTGCAGTGGCCTCCACCTCCCACCTCTGGGGAGAAGGATTTCCCTCCTCAAGGAGGATGGTGAACCACTCGTCGGAAAAAGTGTGGGGCCGAGTAACCCACCCGACCTACCCTCCCCACCTGCCGTACTCGACTCCAGTGGGGAACACTGAACACACTTCCTTCCATGGCAAGCCTTCCATAGCTGCCTGGGCCATTTGTAATCTGGCTGCCGGGCCAATGGTGGACCCAGAGGCCGATTGGCTCCTGCCCTTGCCCACCCAATCCCAGCCAGTGCGGAGCCACGTTTCACACTGAGCGGGCTTTAATTTGGCCCACCAGTGTGAAATCACGGTCGGGGGGCCAATCAGACCGTTTCCTGGCTGATCCCAAGCCCGCCTGCTTGTACCTGCCCAACGATCTCAAAATCCTGCCCGTTAACCTCAGTTTCCTATCCACAGTTATGGCCAGCCCTGCTAAGTATTTGCAGCTTTTTCTGTTTTTATTGGGGAGAGCTTGATATTGGTCACAATATTCATGCATCAAACTTTGTTCTGATGCAACAGATGCTGCTGGCCTTTTGGGTATTTCCAGCCGCTTCTGTTTATGTTACAGTAGACGTGGATTTATCCTCATCTAGATTGTGGTTGCTAGGATTGTTTTGATAATGTCACTTAAGAGTTTTGTTCCTTTAAGAAGCTCTACGTGCAGATGAGCCAGGTGCCTGGGTGTCATCATGTGACCAGGAGCCACAGTATCTCTCTGCACTGTGGTACCCGAGACAAAAGATGTGTCGAGAGATTTCCTCTACTGTTTGTACTGATTTAGCTGTAGATAAATCCCAGCAAAGATCCCGCAAGCAAATGGAATGCACGTACCTCATTCGTGTTACATCTAGATAACACAAAGAAATCACTACAAGGATAAATGGAGCTTTCACGATTGATTTGTGTTAGGGAAGAGATCAAGGATAGGGAGCAAAGGCGGCAGCAATGGAGTCGAGATACACTTCAGCGATCTAGTTGAATAGCAGTGAGGGGGCCTGATTGATCTACTTGGCATCACTCATGTGAATGATCTCGTCTCCTGTAAATTCATGCTCACACATTGAAACCTCTGCCCTATTTCCCTCCCACCTAGCATAATAGCGTCTATTCCGTGAATCCTGCATAATCTGAAGAATCACCAACTCCTCATTTCCTCTTGCAGGGAGAAAACAGCACAGAAGGCCAAGGGGGCACTGAAAAGGAAGCAAAGCTATGGCTTTGAAGATGGAGAAATAGGAGTCATTGTGCCTTTCAGTGCATTTGTGAGCACAAATGCCTTTTCCTATGCCTGATCATGACGGATAGCCTGAGGAAGGCGCTGGTAAACCAATAGAGTTTTCCCGGGCAGCCTTTGGGAGGCACAGGAAAGCTGTGTGGATACAATTTAATAACTGAACCACCACTAAATTACGGTGGCTCAGGGGTAATCGGTGTCAATTGGGTCACTAATGAGCTTACTAGACATCATGCCACTGGGAGCCAGGAAGCCCCCTTCTGCCCTCCAACTTAATCAAGGGAGGTTTTGCCGCCACTAGGACTGACTGTTAGGGGTCTAGGGGTCTACTGGTTGTGTAAGTTACATTCTCTGGCTAATCACTGGTAATGAGAATCTTGCTCCCGGTACCACTGGGCAGGATTTTTGGGCCATCGGGTGGGTGGGCTCGGGAGCAGCCGGGGAAACAAGCCCGCTGCCGGTGATTGGCCCCCGACTGCGATTTCACGCCGGTGTGAAATGTGCAGTGAAAGCTTAGCGCTGCCGGGGTGGAGGTGGGAGAAGGGGCGAGCGCTGAAGTCTTGGGGGAGCAAGCACTGAAAGTTCCCTGAAGGCGCAGAGCTGAAGAATTTTAAAATCAAAAATAAAGATGTGCAAAATCTGAAAAAAAATGTCTCCACGTAGGACTTGCCAGCATGAACATAAACATAATAAAATGTCAAACCATTTAAAAAAAAAAAATGAATGGCAGAAACCTCATCCTGCCAACTCTCGCACAGCGCCTGCTGACCGAAATATCATGCGAGTGCGCGATGATGTCGGGATGTTTGCCGGACGTGACCGCATGCTATTTTAGGCCTGCCTGCAGGATGTAAAATTCTGCCCAATGGGTAGAATGTTCGGGTGCGCTCATTGAATTGCAATAACGTCCATATCATCCAAATCAAAGAATCCTCGAGGATGTAGTCAAGGCTGCAAGAATCATAGTTGTTACGTAGGCCATTGAAAATCTTGTAATTATAGCCAGGCTTAGTCACAGTAAAATCGATAAATATTTTACAAAATAAATTACAAAACCACCACAGAAGCTATCACATAAAAATGTTGCTAAAGAAAATGGCGTCTTTCTACATTCTAAGAACAACAAAATTAGTCCTGCTAATTTAAAAACTATACATCTTTCCCCTCATATGAAAGTTTAAGGATGAAATACATTAATGTCATGATCAAAGTGGACTTGAATCCTTAGTCTGCTGTAGTACAGAATATGGAATGTTTTATCCTTTTTTTAAAACTTCAGACTCTCTTGTTCTTCATTGTTGGTGATGGCTTCTGATGTTCACACAGGCTCAGAGGCACTAAAATGGGTGTTTTAATTTTTTTATCCAAGCGATCTCACTATACAGTCTGCAAATTTAAAATCTCGCAGAAAATCACTAAAACTAGTTGATCTCTTGTGATATCGTTGAAAGCAAGTTCCAGGCTGTGCTATGCCTTTCCAGTTCATGAACTCTCTGTGTTGTTCTTGGTGTATCTGCATTATCTCATCTCTAAATTGTTCCTTCATTTGTTTCTTTGTGTTGGTCACCTCTTCTCTGTGTTATAAAATACAAAAGCAAGGAAGTTATGATAAACTGTATAAAATACTGGTTCACCCTCAACTGGAGTATCTGGGCACTACATCCTAGGAGAGATGTGAAGGCATTAGAGAGGGTGCAGAAAAGATTCGTGAGTATGGTTCCAGGGAGGAGGAACTTCAGTCATGTAGATAGATTGGAGAAGCTGGGACTGTTCTTCTTAGAGAAGAGAAGGTTGAGAGGCGCTTTGATAGACGTATTCAAAATCATGAGGAAACGGGACAGAGCAGATAGAGAGAAATTGTTCCCACTGGTGGAAGAATCAACAACGAGAGGGCATGGATTTAAGGCAATTGACAAAAGGAGGATTGGCAATATGAGGAAGAACCTGTTTTTATGCAGCAAGTGGTCAGGATCTCAAATGCACTACCTGAGAGTGTGGCAGAGGCACATTCAATCATGGCAATCATAAGGGAATTGGATCATTATCTAAAAGGAAAAATTTGAAAAGCAATGGAGAAAAGGTGGGGGAATGGCATTGGGTGAGTTGTTCTTGCTGAAAGCTTTCGTAGAGACATGACTGGCCAAATGTCCTCCTTTTGTGCACTAACCATTCTATGACTTTGTTCTATGATTCACCTATCCTGCATATTTCCCCTCATTTCTTCCTTACCCATTCCTCTTGAGCTACCTTCACTTCCTTGCCCTTCCCCTCCCTACACTGAGGTCAGATTTTTCTGCCTGTCGGGCAGAGCAGGAGCGGCCACAGGCAGGCACGGACCTGATTGGTGCCCGTGATCGGGAACACGCCGCCATTTTGCGCGGGCGGCCTAATTAAAGCCCGCCTAGCGCATTTCTGACTCCCGTGGATAGCGGGAGTGTTGCGGGCTGCGCTGGGCGTGCACTGACCACCAGGGTCCAATAGCGACCTGGCAGCCTGTTTAAAGGAAGGCCCAGCAGCCTCCTGTAGGCTGCTCACAATGGCCACTTCCAGGTCACACCGCAGGGGGTCGGCTGAGCAGGGCACACTGGAGGGAAGGGCAGAGGAGCAGGGCAGGATGCAGGGTCTGCCACAGGAGCAGGGCAGGCTGGAGGGACGGGCAGAGGAGCAGGGCAGGATGCAGGGTCTGCCACAGGAGCAGGGCAGGCTGCAGGGTAGGCCAGCAGGGTGGGGGGGGGGCAATGTGCCCCTCGCTTTTCTGATGACTGCCTTGCTGCCCTCCTCGAGGAGGTGGCAGCACGGTGGGAGTTGTTGGTCCTCCAGGATGGGAGGAGGAGGCTCCCCTACATGACTAAACGTACCTGGGAGGAGTTGACAGAGGTGGTGAGCACCCGCGACATGGTGTGGAGCACCTGGATCCAGTGCCGTAAGCACTTCAAGGATTTGTTGTGCTTTGGAAGAGTGAGGACCATGTTGGCATTGGGCATTTAACCCAGCAGGTAGCCTTAGCCTTTGAGAGCCCCCTGCCACCCCAAGTCTTACTGTTGTGACTACATTGAATCATGTTGGGCATTTCTCATATGCTGGGTGGGCAAGCAGATAGTGCCCATGCTTACATCAGCCTGAGTGGTTCATGAGGAGATGAGTTCTCCCCCGCACCATGTGTTGGTTTCAGTTGCACATGACTAGTCCGGTGGGCAACCTGCAGGAGATGCAGCTCAGCACATACTCAGAACTCCAGCACATGTCCTATTCATGGTGATGAGATTGTGGAAGGGGAGCCTCAAGGTCTCATGGCCAAGAGCCAACTGCTGCCCTCGACGCTGTTGTGCCTCCTTGTTATGGGAGCTAAGACCGTGTGTTTCCTAAGGTGATGGATGCAGTATGTTTTCAAGGTGGTCTTTGGGGGGGGTTGGGAGCAGTTGTACTATCTTTGTGTGACTGATCACCAGTAGCGGGGAGAGGAGGCACTGCAGGCCTGATATGGCCCACTGGTTGGGATGCGGTGTGCACATGCAGAGTCCATGTGCAAATTGCCACAATGAATGGTCTTCTCTGTTTTTCAGAAGAATGCTCACAATGTGTGTGACTGTTCGAGGACTGGAGGCGGCCAGGTCCAGCTCATGATGTTAAGCCATTTCGAACAGGAGGCCCTGGAGCTTGAGTGGCACCATGCGCCCAGGTCATCTGGTGTTGGTGAGGCTCGGGATGGAATGGCCAGGTATTTGAGGCCAAGAGTGATATCCGCTATGTCCTCCCAACATCATAGCACTGATGATTGTTTAATTTGTTATTGTTGCAACATTGCTCGGTCATAGACTGATAGAGTTAGAGGTGTGGATCAAAGACAAAAGTCCCATGGCCCTTCGAAGATGCACATATCAAGCACCTTCCAAAGTCGCCTTATCCCATTTCCCACCACTATCCCCATGGCCTTGTATGCCATGGCATCGCAACTGCACATCCAAATACTTATTACATGTTAGGCGGGTTCGTGCGTCCACCACCCTTTCAGCCAGTGCGTCCCACATTTCCAACAAACTCTGTCTGCAAAGGCTGTTCATCACACCACCTGTCAACCTCATGCCCCTCACCTTAAATCTATGCCACCTGGTAACTGATCCCTCTGCCAAGGGGAAAAGTTCCTTTCTGTTGACCCTATCTATGCTCCTCATAATGTTATAAAGCTCAATAATGTCCCCCCTCAATCTCCTCTGCTCCAGGGGAAATAACCCCAGTCTATGCTGTGTCTCCTCATAACTCCAACTCTCCAGCCCAGCCAGCATCCTGGTCAATGACCTCTGCACTCTCTCCACTCTAATCACATCCCTCCCATGAAGGGGATTTCACAACTGCAAGCAGAACTATAGCTGTGGCCTAGGCAGTGTTTTCTGCACTTGGAACATGACTTCATTGTTCCTATATTCTATTTCTCGACTAATAAAGGTAAGTATGGCATTTATCTTCTTCAACACCTTATGTACCTGTCCCGCTACCTTAACGGGCCTGTCGACATGCCCAGCAAGGTCCCTCTGATCCTTCTTACTTTCCATGGTCCTACCATTGCTCGTGTATTCCAGTACCTTGCTTCCCCTGCCCAAGTGCAGCACCTCACACTTATCCACATAACATTCCATTTGGCATTCCTTGGGCCATCTGACCAGCTGGTCTGTATCCACCTGTAATGTTAGGATATCCTCTTGACTATGTGCCACTCCACCAATATTCGTGTCCATAGGTTCTGGAAGGTTGAGTGCATAATGAGCCAGGGGGAAAGGGATGAAGTGTGTCACTGTGTGCACGCTAACTGATCCACTGTCCTTGTTGTTCATTTCAGTATCATCAGAGCGTGGCCAGCAGGAGGAGCTGCAGATGCTTCTCTCACACCTGAGGGCCCTCAACTCTCACCTGTGTCACACCATTTCAGCGAGGCAGGCACCAATGCAGATACTAGCACCTTGATGGGCACTGAAGAGCCCCGGCACCTGGGAGTGTCTGAGGATGTAGGTGTCGTGGGAGCTGCCTGGGTACCTTGCACAGACTTGTAGAATCAGCATCCTGTGATCACACACTATCTGTACGTTCATGGAGTGGAAGCCCTTCCTGTTGACGAAGGCACTGGGCTCACCTGCTGGCGCCTTGATGGCCACATGTGTACAGTCTATAGCACCCTGGACACGGGGGAAGCCAGCAATGGCTGCGAAGCCTCTGACTCGCTGTGTCTAGCTTGCCAGGTCCCAGCGGAAGTGGATGAAGGCCAATGCACACCTGAACAGACCATCTGTAACCTGCTTGACACAAGTGTGGACAGCTGATTGGGAGACACTGCAAAGATCACCCACCGAGCCCTGGAAGGAACCAGAGGCATAGAAGTTAGGGGCAGCTGTGACCTTCAGAGCTGCTGGCATTGGGTGTCTGCCCACACAGTTAGGGGAGATCTCAGGCCCAATCATCTAATAGGTCTGTTTTTGTTTTGGATTTCCAGCATCCACAGTTTTTTGCTTTTATCTCTGTGTTTAATTTACTGCCACTTCTCTTCAAGAAATGTCTACCTTGAAGAAGTTTTGTTCTATTCTCCATCAGGATTTTTGTATCTCTCTTTTGCCTTGTTACCTGTTACTGGCTGCTTGTCCCAACAACCCCACCCCCCTATCTTTAACTAGCTTATATTTCACCCCTTTCCTATTTTTACTTAGTTCTGTTGAAGGGTCATGAGGACTCGAAACGTCAACTCTTTTCTCCTCCGCCGATGCTGCCAGACCTGCTGAGTTTTTCCAGGTATTTCTGTTTCTGTTTTTGTTTCGATCTAACAGGTGTAGTTGACTGTCTCGCTTGACAGTCGGAGCCTCCTTCGGCACTGCACCTTAGTTATATTGAGGTAGCTGCTTCGCTGCCTCTATACCCTGGCAGCAGGATAGTGATGTCTTCTCCGGCCCCTTCCACCTTGGACTACCCTCATGGCCCTGCGCTCCTTGTGCCTGCGCCTGTACTCCCAAAGGTGGCTCCCCTGGAGGCTGATTGTGCACTCCTGGCCTCCTCCTTATTGTAGCCCTCCCTTCCTCCTCAGAGGAGCTGCCTCCAATGGGCATGTCAGAACCCATACCCAGGCTCAAGGGAGGCCTCTGGAAAGCTGCAGGCCTGATAAAGATTCCTGACTGCAGGGTGCTGACCTGAAGGTTAAAAATACAGAGAAAGTTGCTGGAATTTGTTCTGAACTGCTACAGATCACACAGGCAAGTTTAAAAAATTTTCTGCAATAAATATTCACAGGCCAGATTGACAACCCCACTGAGCCCTCTTATCCTGCCCGTGGACGAGTTTGATTAAAAAGTCTCTTACCCCGCTTGCCCGTTGTGCCCGAGCACTGAGCCGAAGATCACACGGGCGGCTGAAAATCAGCATCGATTGATGATTTAAGGGCCTTAACTAGCCCATTAATTAATGGCGGATGCGCGTTGAACTTCATCGCGCGCCCGCCCAGTGAAATATCGCGATGGTGCTCGGTGATGTAGGGATGCTCGTCCAAATGCCCAACGTCACCGTGCGTCATTCTACACGCTGATATGCGGGGACCTCCCCCCCACACATCAAGCAGAAAATTCTGCCCTTAGCGTTCCCTTCCAGTTTTGTTCCTGTTGTTATTTCTATTCCCACTTAGCATACCATTAAACTGCCTTCCCTATTTCTCTATCTTCACCCTTTTCAACCTACTAGATTTATCAATTCCCCTTTCCCCTCTTCTCTTCCCCGTTTGTGTTTATTCTCCATTGTAAGTTTTTGCAAAGTCATTCCCAGGGCCAATTTTGTTCTGATGTATGCCAAGAAAAAAAATGGAGATTGCATGATGAGATGAGGACTTGGCCCCTTTGTGTTGCTGGTGGATTTCCTGGGGATAATTTTTCGCCTAATCATTGAAATGCTTTACAAGTGAAGTGTGAAGGATTAAATGGCATTGATTGCTCACTTTCCTTTTTTAATGCCAGACAAGTGGCGGAATCATCCAAATTTGCACTAGGTGCAGTAGCAGGTGGGGAAAAGGGCCTCTTACCCACTGGCCATGATGGTGGCTTTTCACGCCGTATCATCCCATTCCCACTTCATTAATTATGCATTCCCGGAAAACACGCTGGGTCACTGGCAGGGCGGCCTCCAATTCACCCGCCTTGCCATCACCTCAGTCCTTCAGTAAACCAGGCTCCATATTTAAAGGGTGCCCCTGCAAACAGCTAGCACTCTTTGAGGGTTAGGAAGCTTCTGGGAACTGATGGCTGCCAAAGGGAGGAAACATGCTGCCCAAAATTTATTAATTATTCCCCATGCCATTTCTGACTTTTTTGCCAATCGCCTTAAATCCATGTCTTCTGGCTCTTGACCCTTTTCGCCACTGAGGACTGTTTCTCTCTATTTACTCTGTCCAGACCCTTCATGATTTTGAACGCCTCTATCAAATCTCCTCTCAATCTTCTCTTCTCAAAGGAGAACAACCCCAGCTTCTCCAAGTTATCCAGATAATTTAAGTCTAAAATTCCTGGATACCAGTGTTCAAAGGGGCAACTGTTCTCCAACTGATTACTAGGACTGCTGAGGGGCTGCACTTGGAGAGTGGTAGTGTCTCCATGGAACACGAACCTGCTGTCCACTTCCCGAATTACAGCATCATACTCGCATCCCTGCTACTCCACCAGTGCCTCTGCTGTTGCTGGTCAGCCAGCCAGTCCAGATTTCTGCCACCATACTGAGGTGGTGTAATCTGAAGCCAGGCCTTCTAGGCTCAAGGCTGTGCAAGATCAGCCTCTTGGACCATCTGCAATCTCCTTCATTGAAAGTCACTTGCCTTCTACCAGCTATGCTGTAGCCACAGGGGTAGTGCCTTATAAGAGCACTAAGACAGGAAAAGGGACACAGAAGACAGGCACGAAGGGAAGGCACAAGGGTGATTAGTTTACTCTTGTTAACAATACGGCATGATTTAATTTATAAATATGCATTGGAATGTATATTTTCTGTTGGCTTTTATTTTTGCAATTTGGCTAAATTGACAACAGGATGATTAGTGACAGAGGGTGGGTGAGGAGTGTGGAACTGTTAGTGAATGGGGAATTGAGGTTAAGACTACTAGTATCACTGATGAATTAGTTATTCATGTACAGCCTGGGCAGAAATGGGCTATCCAGATACAGCCTCTCTTTCTCTATGTCCTCTTCCTCATGTTCCTTTCTACCAGTTTCATTAGAGGAGGTTAGCAGCTCCTACATACATGGCAATCCCTCTCCCCTTTGCATTGCAACATTGTGCAATGCACTGCAGACCACGACACCCTCTGTGGTGCACACTGAAATGCTCCACTGGATGGGTCAAGGTATTGGGAGCACATTTTCAGCAATCCTACGTTCTGTTCAATGATGGCCCTAGTCAATCTATCTGCAGCATCATTACAATCCTCCTCAGGGTTGTGGGGATGATGCACTCCTGTCAGGAGCTACAGCCTCAGCCCTTGTTACCCAGGATCCAACCCTGCACTTGGGCATGGGCCTCAAAGAACTGTGGCAGCTAGGAGTTCCATAAAATGTAGGAATCATGAGGGCACCCTGGGAAATGAGCATAGACTTGCATGATTCTCTTCAGGTGGCCACAGACAACTTGAACATTAAGAAAGTGAAATTCCTTCCAGCTGGCTGTTTCTGGGAAGCTCTAATGGCAATGTGAGTGCAGTCAATTACACCCCTTTCTTGTGGGAACCACATGATGGCCCTGAAGCCAACTGTTCTTAAGGCCTGGCTATCATCATCAATTGTGAATCTAACAGGGTATTTGACATGTATGCATTTATGAGTTGCAGCCTGGGAGATGCCACACATGTCCTCCATGGAGCCCTGGAATGAGCTGTAGGTGTAGAAATTTGGGGCCGTTGTCATCTTGAGGATGACTGGCATGGGGTTCTTCCAAATCCACAGGGCTGCTGGTCTTATTGAAGGAGTGCATTCACGTAAGTGACCGCCTCCTGGAAAAACCTTATCCATCTCTGGCATTGCCCCTCAGACATCTGGAGGTAATTGGTGCAGGTTCTGAACATACGCTGGCGTGCCAATGTTCTTCAGCGATGACAAAGGCCCTGATTGCTTTCTTCCTAATCTCCCTCCACATTGGCTGGCGCTGGCTGATGGCTTTGTAGCCTATGTTGCAGTGGGGGGAGGCCACTGTAGGATGGGTGGAATTCTGGATATGGCCCATGGGAGGGTCATGCATTCTCATTAGTCAAGTGTAGCTGCTCTAGGAATGAAGGCCATGTAAACAGAGGTGCTCATTTGCCTGCCTTCTTCACACATTCACTTTGTAGATTTGCATTGTGTCTCGTACACCCAATATTTTTGAAATCATAGGCAGTGAGGGAGAGGATTCCCATCATAAAGTGGCCTCCAACCACATGAACCCGATCTCCTGCGAAGTACAACTTTCTTGGTAGAAAGTTGATGGACACACACAATGTGACACAGCAGCTGGAACTCCACCTCTCTCTGTCACCCTCGATTTTCCTCCCATCTCCCTTGACCCTCACATCATCACCTAGCTCCCTCCCCAAATCACTCTGGAGCCTCCAACCATCACCCTTGATGCAGAGCCAGTGACCCCTGACCTTCCATCTCTCACCCTTGACTTTTCTCCTCCTCCACAGCTGACCATCCTGCTGTTTACCTTGATCCTCCATCTGTGATCCTTGACCTGCCTTTGCTTTCCCCTGACCCTCCCTCAGAGACCATTGACTTGCCCTCCAGGTGGACCTGCCCTGCTTCAAACATGATATTCCTTCCCTAACTGTTGACCTTCCATATATGGTAGAGCTGCCTCCCTTGAACAGATAGGACCAAACCACTGCAAAGGTGGATCCTGACCTCTCAGCCCCCAGCTTGGCGCCCTTCAGGCATTTCCTCCCCTCTGCCCCCAAACGTGCCAGTGCCTTGTTTTACTGATGCTTGAGGACCCGAGCACCATGTCCTTCTTGCCAACCTAGCTGCTGCACTATTTGAGCCCAGAACACCATCGCCGTGCTCCGTCCTCTTCTTTGCTGCTACCAGACTGTCCAACTTCTCCTGCTCCCCCCCACACTGTGCTGCTGAGTTAGACGAAGGCACTGTGGGTGTACCTACACCACATGGACTGCAGAGGTTCAAGAAGGCAGCTCACCACCACCTTCTCAAGGGCAAATAGGGACGGGCAATAAATGTTGGTCCAGCCACCGAAGACCACATCCCATGGATGAATTATAAAAAAAACCTTACCTCAGATGCAAAGATTGAACAGCCTTGCCTGGTATACGCCACCGTTTAGCTGTTGGGAAACAGGAGACACGAGATTCCCATGCGCCACAAACTTAATTTTGAAGGTTTGACCCAAGTTGGTGAAGTTCCCATTTAATGAGTATTCATCTAGGCAGCATCAGGGCCATTCTGCTGCTGATTGAATTTCTCTCACGCAACCTGATATTGGAAAACCGAGATTGCAGCTGCCATATAAGCCCCCTCGCCTACCTCATTTCCTGCTCTTACAAGCTCCGTTGAATACTACCCCAGGCCTGGACCAGGAAAATCACAACCGACAATCCAGTGCAGTGCTGAGCGGGTATTGCATTGTCAGAAAAGCCGTCTCTCAGAAGAGATGTTAAACCAAGGTCCCATTTGCCTGCTCCGGTTGATGTGTAAGATCCCTTTCAAATTACGTTAAAGAAGAGCAGGGGAGATATCCCCAGTGTCCTGGCCAATATTTATTCCTTAATCAACATCACAAAAAAACAGATTATCTAGTCATTATCACATTGCTGTTTGTGGGAGTTTGCTCCGTGCAACTTGGCTGCTGTGTTTCTTATGCTATAATGGTGACTAAACTTCAAAATACTTCATTGGCTGTAAAGCACTTTGAGACATCTGGTGGTCATGAAAAGTGCTATATAAATGTAAGTATTTCTTTCTTTCTATTCCTGGAGATTCCAGGTTGATACTGGAAGATTGGTAACTGCTACATCCATCTTCTCTGTGGAAGGCCATCTTGGCATGGTGGATAGGCTTGTGCGTTCCGACATCCCTTGAGTGATGTTGGTTGAGAGCCCCTTGCCCTCGGTAGGGCCACCCATTGAGGCAAGGTCAGAAATTAGGACAGCCCCCCAACTACCTTCCCAACCTCCCCCAACTAGAACCACATCCCTCCAGCTACCTAACCCTTAACCCCCTCGACTGACCCCTCCATCTCCGCCCGACTACTACCCACCCCACAACTAACCACCCGGCCCCCTCAACCCATCCTACCCCCCTGCGCCCAAACCCATCCTACACTCGATCCACCTACCAAACAATTCATCCCAAAGCCCTGACCCATCTTGCCCTTGCTCCAAGGGTAAAAAGAGGTTATCACTTCACTTCCCCAGATGCTGCTGCCCTGCACTGAAGTGTCCTAGGAGCTGGTAGGCAGCACGTTTCTTAGCAGGCCTGAGTTGGATGGTGCAGCTATCAAACTGGGTAAGTAAAAAGGAAACGGAGTGGCAATCCGATGGTGACTACTAGTCCACAGAAGTTCTGTCCCACTCCCTCTGATTCTCTCTACACAGCTGCAGTCTGAACTGAAACACTCTCTGATTCTCTCTATACAGCTGCTGCCTGACCTGAACCACTCGCTGATTCCCTCTACACAGATGTTGTCTGACCTGAAACACTCTCTGATTCTTCCTACACAGATGCTGCCTGAACTGAAAAACATGCTGATTCCCTCTACACAGATGTTGTCTGACCTGAAACACTCTCAGGTTCTTTCTACACAGATGCGGCCTGAGCTGAAACACTCGCTGATTCCCTCTACACAGATGTTGTCTGACCTGAAACACTCTCTGATTCTCTCTATACAGATGCTGCATGACCTGAAACACTCTCTGATTCTCACTACGCAGATGATGCCTGAACTGAAACACTCACTGAATCTCTCTACACAGATGCTGAACTGACCTGAAAAACTCACTGATTGTCTCTATACAGATGTCGCCAGACCTGAAACAATCTGATTCTCTCGAGACAGCTGCTTCCTGACCTGAAACAATCTCTGATTCTCTCTATAAAGATGCTGCCTGACCTGAAATACTCTCTGATTCACTCCACGCAGATGATACCTGACCTGAAACACTCGCTGATTCCCTCTACACAGATGTAGTCTGACCTGAAACACTCCCTGATTCTTTCTACATAGATGCTGCCTGAACTGAAACACTCGCTGATTCCCTCTACACAGATGTTGTCTGACCTGAAAGACTCTCTGATTCTAACTACAAAGATGCTGCCTGAATTGAAACACTCGCTGATTCACTCTACACAGATGTTGTCTGACCTGAAACACTCTCTGATTCACTCTATACAGATGGTGCATGACATGAAAAACTCTCTGATGCTCTCCACGCAGATGATGCCTGACCTGAAACACACTCTGATTCGCTCTACACAGATGCTGCCTGACATGAAACACTATCTGATTCTCTCTATACAGATGCTGCCTGACCTGAAACACTCTCTGATTCTCTCTATACAGATGCTGCCTGACCTGAAACATTATCTGATTCTCTCTATACAGATGCCGCCTGACCTGAAACATTCTCTGATTCTCTCTATACAACTGCTGCCTGACCTGAAACACTCTCTGATTCTCTCTACACAGATGCTGCCTGACCTGAAACACTCTCTGATTCTCTCTACACAGATGCTGTCTGACATGAAACACAATCTGATTCTCTCTATACAGATGCTGCCTGACCTGAAACACTCTCTGATTCTCTCTATACAAATGCTGTCTGACCTGAAACACTATCTGATACTCTCTATACAGATGCCGCCTGACCTGAAACATTCTCTGATTCTCTCTATACAACTGCTGCCTGACCTGAAACACTCTCTGATTCTCTCTACACAGATGCTGCCTGACCTGAAACACTCTCTGATTCTCTCTACACAGATACTATCTGACCTGAAACACACTCTGATTCTTTCTACACAGATGCGGCCTGAACTGAAACACTCGCTGATTCCCTCTACACAGATGTTGTCTGACCTGAAAGACTCTCTGATTCTAACTACAAAGATGCTGCCTGAATTGAAACACTCGCTGATTCCCTCTACACAGATGTTGTCTGACCTGAAACACTCTCTGATTCTTCCTACACAGATGCTGCCTGAACTGAAAAACATGCTGATTCCCTCTACACAGATGTTGTCTGACCTGAAACACTCTCAGGTTCTTTCTACACAGATGCGGCCTGAGCTGAAACACTCGCTGATTCCCTCTACACAGATGTTGTCTGACCTGAAACACTCTCTGATTCTCTCTATACAGATGCTGCATGACCTGAAACACTCTCTGATTCTCACTACGCAGATGATGCCTGAACTGAAACACTCACTGATTCTCTCTACACAGATACTGAACTGACCTGAAAAACTCACTGATTCTCTCTATACAGATGCTGTCTGACCTGAAACACTATCTGATTCTCTCTATACAGATGTCGCCAGACCTGAAACAATCTGATTCTCTCGAGACAGCTGCTTCCTGACCTGAAACAATCTCTGATTCTCTCTATAAAGATGCTGCCTGACCTGAAATACTCTCTGATTCACTCCACGCAGATGATACCTGACCTGAAACACTCGCTGATTCCCTCTACACAGATGTAGTCTGACCTGAAACACTCCCTGATTCTTTCTACACAGATGCTGCCTGAACTGAAACACTCGCTGATTCCCTCTACACAGATGTTGTCTGACCTGAAAGACTCTCTGATTCTAACTACAAAGATGCTGCCTGAATTGAAACACTCGCTGATTCACTCTACACAGATGTTGTCTGACCTGAAACACTCTCTGATTCACTCTATACAGATGGTGCATGACATGAAAAACTCTCTGATGCTCTCCACGCAGATGATGCCTGACCTGAAACACACTCTGATTCGCTCTACACAGATGCTGCCTGACATGAAACACTATCTGATTCTCTCTATACAGATGCTGCCTGACCTGAAACACTCTCTGATTCTCTCTATACAGATGCTGTCTGACCTGAAACATTATCTGATTCTCTCTATACAGATGCCGCCTGACCTGAAACATTCTCTGATTCTCTCTATACAACTGCTGCCTGACCTGAAACACTCTCTGATTCTCTCTACACAGATGCTGCCTGACCTGAAACACTCTCTGATTCTCTCTACACAGATGCTGTCTGACATGAAACACAATCTGATTCTCTCTATACAGATGCTGCCTGACCTGAAACACTCTCTGATTCTCTCTATACAAATGCTGTCTGACCTGAAACACTATCTGATACTCTCTATACAGATGCCGCCTGACCTGAAACATTCTCTGATTCTCTCTATACAACTGCTGCCTGACCTGAAACACTCTCTGATTCTCTCTACACAGATACTATCTGACCTGAAACACACTCTGATTCTCTCTATACAGATGCTGCCTGACCCAAAACACTCTCTGATTCCCCCTACACAGATGCTGCCTGACCTGAAACACTCTCTGAATTTCTCTACACAGATGCTGTCTGACCTGAAACATTCTCTGATTCTCTCTACACAGATGCTGCCTGACCTGAAACACTCTCTGATTCTCTCTACACAGATGCTGTCTGACCTGAAACACTCTCTGATTCGCTTTATAAGAATGCTGCCCGACTTGAAATACTCTGATTCTCTCTACACAGATGCTGTCTGACCTGAAACACTCTCTGATACTCTCTACACAGATACTGCCTGACCTGAAACACACTCTGATTCTCTCTACACAGATACTGTCTGACCTGAAACACACTCTGATTCTCTCTACACAGATGCTGTCTGACCTAAAGCACTCGCTGATTCCCTCTTCACAGATGTTGTCTGACCTGAAAGACTCTCTGATTCTTTCTACACAGATGCTGCCTGAACTGAAACACTCGCTGATTCCCTCTACACAGATGTTGTCTGACCTGAAACACTCTCTGATTCACTCTATACAGATGCTGCATGACATGAAAAACTCTCTGATACTCTCTACGCAGATGATGCCTGACCTGAAACACTCTCTGATTCTCTCTACACAGATGCTGAACTGACCTGAAACACTCCCTGATTCTCTCAATACAGATGCTGTCTGACCTGAAACACTATCTGATTCTCTCTATACAGATGCCGCCTGACCTGAAACATTATCTGATTCTCTCTATACAGATGCCGCTTGACCTGAAACATTCTCTGATTCTCTCTATACAACTGCTGCCTGACCTGAAACACTCTCTGATTCTCTCTACACAGATGCTGCCTGACCTGAAACACTCTCTGATTCTCTCTACACAGATGCTGTCTGACATGAAACACAATCTGATTCTCTCTATACAGATGCTGCCTGACCTGAAACACTCTCTGATTCTCTCTATACAAATGCTGTCTGACCTGAAACACTATCTGATACTCTCTATACAGATGCCGCCTGACCTGAAACATTCTCTGATTCTCTCTATACAACTGCTGCCTGACCTGAAACACTCTCTGATTCTCTCTACACAGATACTATCTGACCTGAAACACACTCTGATTCTCTCTATACAGATGCTGCCTGACCCGAAACACTCTCTGATTCCCCCTACACAGATGCTGCCTGACCTGAAACACTCTCTGAATTTCTCTACACAGATGCTGTCTGACCTGAAACATTCTCTGATTCTCTCTACACAGATGCTGCCTGACCTGAAACACTCTCTGATTCTCTCTACACAGATGCTGTCTGACCTGAAACACTCTCTGATTCGCTTTATAAGAATGCTGCCCGACTTGAAATACTCTGATTCTCTCTACACAGATGCTGTCTGACCTGAAACACTCTCTGATACTCTCTACACAGATACTGCCTGACCTGAAACACACTCTGATTCTCTCTACACAGATACTGTCTGACCTGAAACACACTCTGATTCTCTCTACACAGATGCTGTCTGACCTAAAGCACTCGCTGATTCCCTCTTCACAGATGTTGTCTGACCTGAAAGACTCTCTGATTCTTTCTACACAGATGCTGCCTGAACTGAAACACTCGCTGATTCCCTCTACACAGATGTTGTCTGACCTGAAACACTCTCTGATTCACTCTATACAGATGCTGCATGACATGAAAAACTCTCTGATACTCTCTACGCAGATGATGCCTGACCTGAAACACTCTCTGATTCTCTCTACACAGATGCTGAACTGACCTGAAACACTCCCTGATTCTCTCAATACAGATGCTGTCTGACCTGAAACACTATCTGATTCTCTCTATACAGATGCCGCCTGACCTGAAACATTCACTGATTCTCTCTATACAGCTGCTGCCTGACCTGAAACACTCTCTGATTCTTTCTATACAGATGCTGCCTGACCTGAAACACTCTCTGATTCTCTCTATACAGATGCTGCCTGACCTGAAACACTCTCTGATTCTCTCTACACAGATGCTGCCTGACCTGAAACACTCTCTCATTCTCTCTACACAGATGCTGATTGACCTGAAACACTCTCTGACACTCTCTACACAGATACTACCTGACCTGAAAGACACTCTGATTTTCTGCATACAGATGCTGCCTGACCTGAAACACTCACTGAATCTCTCAACACAGATGCTTCATGACCTGAAACACACTCTGATTCTCTCTAAACAGATGCTGCCTGACCTGAAACACACTCCGATTCTCTCTACAAAGATGCTGCCTGACCTGAAACACACTCGGATTCTCTCTACACAGATGCTGTCTGACCTGAAACACTCTCTGATTCACTCAACACAGATGCTGCCTGACCTGAAACACTGTCTGATTCGCTCTATAAGAATGCTGCCTGACTTGAAACACTCTGATTCTCTCTACATAGATGCTGTCTGACCTGAAACAGTCTGTTTCTCTCTACACAGATGTTGTCTGACATGAAACACTCTCTGATTCTCTCTACACAGATGTTGCCTGACCTGAAACACTCTCTGATTCTCTCTACAAAGATGCTGCCTGACCTGAAACACTCTCTGATTCTCTCTATAGAGATGCTACCTGTCCTGAAACACTCTCTGATTCACTCTATGCAGATGCTGTCGGACGTGAAACACTCTCTGATTCCCTCTAGACAGATGCTGTCTGTTCTGAAACACTCTCTGATTCTCTCTATGCAGATGCTGTCTGACCATAAAGACTCTCTGATTCTCTCTATAGAGATGCTGCCTGACCTGAAACAAACTCTGATTCTCTCTGCACAGATGCTGCCTGACCTGAAACACTCTCTGATTCTGTCTACACAGCTGCTGCCTGACCTGAAACTCTCTCTGATTCTCTCTATACAGATGCTGCCTGACCTGAAACACTCTCTGATTCTCTCTGCACAGATGCTGCCTGACCTGAAACACTCTCTGATTCTGTCGACACAGCTGCTGCCTGACCTGAAACTCTCTCTGATTCTCTCTATACAGATGCTGCCTGACCTGAAACACTCTCTGATTCTCTCTATACAGATGCTGCCTGACCTGAAACACTCTCTGATTCTCTCTACACAGATGCTGCCGGACCTGAAACACTCTCTGATTCTCTCTACACAGATGCTGTCTGACCTGAAACACTCTCACTCTCTACACAGATACTGCCTGACCTGAAACACTCTCTGATTCTCTCTATACAGATGCTGCCTGACCTGAAACACTCTCTGATTCTCTCTACACAGATGCACTCTGAACTGAAACACTCTCTGATTCCCTCTATACAGATGCTGCATGACCTGAAACACTCTCCGATTCTCTCTACACATATGCTGCCTGACCTGAAACACTCTCTGATTCTCACTATATAGCTGCTGCCTGACCTGAAACATTCTCCGATGCTCTCTACACAAATGCTGTCTGACCTGAAACACTGTCTGGTTCCCCCTACACAGATGCTTCCTGACCTGAAACACTCTCTGATTCTGTCTAAACAGATGCTGTCTGACCTGAAACACTCTCTGATTCTATCTTTACAGATGCTGCTTGACCTGAAACACACCAATTCTCTCTACACAGATGCTACCTGACCTGAAACACTCTCTGATTCTCTCTACACAGATGCTGTCTGATCTGAAACATTCTCTGATTCTCTCTACAGAGATGTTGCCTGACCTGAAACACTCTCTGATTCTCTCTACACAGATGCTGAACTGACCTGAAACACACTCTGATTCTCTCAATACAGATGGTGCCTGACCTGAAACACTCTCTGATTCTCTCTATACAACTGCTGCCTGACCTGAAATACTCTCTGATTCTCTCTACACAGATGCTGCCTGACCTGAAACACTCTCTGATTCTCTCTACACAGATACTATCTGACCTGAAACACACTCTGATTCTCTCTATACAGATGCTGCCTGACCTGAAACACTCTCTGATTCTCTATACACAGATGCTCTCTGACCTGAAACACTCTCTGATTCTCTCTACACAGATACAGCCTGACTTGAAACACACTCTGATACAAACTATACAGATGCTGCCAGACCTGAAACACTCTGATTCTCTCTACACAGATGCTGCCTGACCTGTAACACACTCTGATTCTCTCTATACAGATGCTGCCTGACCTGAAGCACTCTCTGATTCTCTCTACACAGATGCTGCCGGACCTGAAACACTAACTGATTCTCTCTATACAGATGGTGCCTGACCTGAAACACTCTCTGATTCTCTCTACACAGATGCTGTCTGACCTGAAAAACTCTCTGATTCTCTCTACACAGGTCCTGAATGACATGAAAAACTCTCAGATTCTCTCTACGCAGATGATGCCTGACCTGAAACACTCTCTGATTCCCTCTAGACAGATGCTGTCTGTTCTGAAACACTCTCTGATTCTCTCTATACAGATGCTGTCTGACCATAAAGACTCTCTGATTCTCTCTATAGAGATGCTGCCTGACCTGAAACAAACTCTGATTCTCTCTGCACAGATGCTGCCTGACCTGAAACACTCTCTGATTCTGTCTACACAGCTGCTGCCTGACCTGAAACTCTCTCTGATTCTCTCTATACAGATGCTGCCTGACCTGAAACACTCTCTGATTCTCTCTGCACAGATGCTGCCTGACCTGAAACACTCTCTGATTCTGTCTACACAGCTGCTGCCTGACCTGAAACTCTCTCTGATTCTCTCTATACAGATGCTGCCTGACCTGAAACACTCTCTGATTCTCTCTATACAGATGCTGCCTGACCTGAAACACTCTCTGATTCTCTCTACACAGATGCTGCCGGACCTGAAACACTCTCTGATTCTCTCAACACAGATGCTGTCTGACCTGAAACACTCTCACTCTCTACACAGATACTGCCTGACCTGAAACACTCTCTGATTCTCTCTATACAGATGCTGCCTGACCTGAAACATTCTCTGATTCTCTCTACACAGATGCTGCCTGACCTGAAACACACTCTGATTCTCTCTATACAGATGCTGCCTGACCTGAAACACTCTCTGATTCTCTCTACACAGATGCTGCCTGACCTGAACCACTAACTGATTCTCTCTATAAAGATGGTGCCTGACCTGAAACACTCTCTGAATTTCTCTACACAGATGCTGTCTGACCTGAAACACTCTATGATTCTCACTACACAGATGCTGCCTGACCTGAAACACACTCTGATTCTCTCTACACAGATGCTGTCTGACCTGAAACACTCTCTGATTCTCTCTACACAGATGCTGAACTGACCAGAAACACTCCCTTATTCTCTCAATACAGATGCTGTCTGACCTGAAACACTATCTGATTATCTGTATACAGATGCCGCATGACCTGAAACATTCACTGATTCTCTCTATACAGCTGCTGCCTGACCTGAAACACACTCTGATTCTTTCTATACAGATGCTGCCTGACCTGAAACACTCTCTGATTCTCTCAATACAGATGCTGCCTGACCTGAAACACTCTCTGATTCTCTCTACACAGATGCTGCCTGACCTGAAACACACTCTGATTCTCTCTACACAGATGCTGTTTGACCTGAAACACTCTCTGATACTCTCTACACAGATACTGCCTGACCTGAAAGACACTCTGATTTTCTCCATACAGATGCTGCCTGACCTGAAACACTCACTGATTCTCTCAACACAGATGCTTCCTGACCTGAAACACACTCTGATTCTCTCTATACAAATGCTGTCTGACCTGAAACACTATCTGATACTCTCTATGCAGATGCCGCCTGACCTGAAACATTCTCTGATTCTCTCTATACAACTGCTGCCTGACCTGAAACACTCTCTGATTCTCTCTACACAGATGCTGCCTGACCTGAAACACTCTCTGATTCTCTCTACACAGATACTATCTGACCTGAAACACACTCTGATTCTCTCTATACAGATGCTGCCTGACCCGAAACACTCTCTGATTCCCCCTACACAGATGCTGCCTGACCTGAAACACTCTCTGAATTTCTCTACACAGATGCTGTCTGACCTGAAACATTCTCTGATTCTCTCTACACAGATGCTGCCTGACCTGAAACACTCTCTGATTCTCTCTACACAGATGCTGTCTGACCTGAAACACTCTCTGATTCGCTTTATAAGAATGCTGCCCGACTTGAAATACTCTGATTCTCTCTACACAGATGCTGTCTGACCTGAAACACTCTCTGATACTCTCTACACAGATACTGCCTGACCTGAAACACACTCTGATTCTCTCTACACAGATACTGTCTGACCTGAAACACACTCTGATTCTCTCTACACAGATGCTGTCTGACCTAAAGCACTCGCTGATTCCCTCTTCACAGATGTTGTCTGACCTGAAAGACTCTCTGATTCTTTCTACACAGATGCTGCCTGAACTGAAACACTCGCTGATTCCCTCTACACAGATGTTGTCTGACCTGAAACACTCTCTGATTCACTCTATACAGATGCTGCATGACATGAAAAACTCTCTGATACTCTCTACGCAGATGATGCCTGACCTGAAACACTCTCTGATTCTCTCTACACAGATGCTGAACTGACCTGAAACACTCCCTGATTCTCTCAATACAGATGCTGTCTGACCTGAAACACTATCTGATTCTCTCTATACAGATGCCGCCTGACCTGAAACATTCACTGATTCTCTCTATACAGCTGCTGCCTGACCTGAAACACTCTCTGATTCTTTCTATACAGATGCTGCCTGACCTGAAACACTCTCTGATTCTCTCTATACAGATGCTGCCTGACCTGAAACACTCTCTGATTCTCTCTACACAGATGCTGCCTGACCTGAAACACTCTCTCATTCTCTCTACACAGATGCTGATTGACCTGAAACACTCTCTGACACTCTCTACACAGATACTACCTGACCTGAAAGACACTCTGATTTTCTGCATACAGATGCTGCCTGACCTGAAACACTCACTGAATCTCTCAACACAGATGCTTCATGACCTGAAACACACTCTGATTCTCTCTAAACAGATGCTGCCTGACCTGAAACACACTCCGATTCTCTCTACAAAGATGCTGCCTGACCTGAAACACACTCGGATTCTCTCTACACAGATGCTGTCTGACCTGAAACACTCTCTGATTCACTCAACACAGATGCTGCCTGACCTGAAACACTGTCTGATTCGCTCTATAAGAATGCTGCCTGACTTGAAACACTCTGATTCTCTCTACATAGATGCTGTCTGACCTGAAACAGTCTGTTTCTCTCTACACAGATGTTGTCTGACATGAAACACTCTCTGATTCTCTCTACACAGATGTTGCCTGACCTGAAACACTCTCTGATTCTCTCTACAAAGATGCTGCCTGACCTGAAACACTCTCTGATTCTCTCTATAGAGATGCTACCTGTCCTGAAACACTCTCTGATTCACTCTATGCAGATGCTGTCGGACGTGAAACACTCTCTGATTCCCTCTAGACAGATGCTGTCTGTTCTGAAACACTCTCTGATTCTCTCTATGCAGATGCTGTCTGACCATAAAGACTCTCTGATTCTCTCTATAGAGATGCTGCCTGACCTGAAACAAACTCTGATTCTCTCTGCACAGATGCTGCCTGACCTGAAACACTCTCTGATTCTGTCTACACAGCTGCTGCCTGACCTGAAACTCTCTCTGATTCTCTCTATACAGATGCTGCCTGACCTGAAACACTCTCTGATTCTCTCTGCACAGATGCTGCCTGACCTGAAACACTCTCTGATTCTGTCGACACAGCTGCTGCCTGACCTGAAACTCTCTCTGATTCTCTCTATACAGATGCTGCCTGACCTGAAACACTCTCTGATTCTCTCTATACAGATGCTGCCTGACCTGAAACACTCTCTGATTCTCTCTACACAGATGCTGCCGGACCTGAAACACTCTCTGATTCTCTCTACACAGATGCTGTCTGACCTGAAACACTCTCACTCTCTACACAGATACTGCCTGACCTGAAACACTCTCTGATTCTCTCTATACAGATGCTGCCTGACCTGAAACATTCTCTGATTCTCTCTACACAGATGCTGCCTGACCTGAAACACACTCTGATTCTCTCTATACAGATGCTGCCTGACCTGAAACACTCTCTGATTCTCTCTACACAGATGCTGCCTGACCTGAACCACTAACTGATTCTCTCTATAAAGATGGTGCCTGACCTGAAACACTCTCTGAATTTCTCTACACAGATGCTGTCTGACCTGAAACACTCTCTGATTCTCACTACACAGATGCTGCCTGACCTGAAACACACTCTGATTCTCTCTACACAGATGCTGTCTGACCTGAAACACTCTCTGATTCTCTCTACACAGATGCTGAACTGACCAGAAACACTCCCTTATTCTCTCAATACAGATGCTGTCTGACCTGAAACACTATCTGATTATCTGTATACAGATGCCGCCTGACCTGAAACATTCACTGATTCTCTCTATACAGCTGCTGCCCGACCTGAAACACACTCTGATTCTTTCTATACAGATGCTGCCTGACCTGAAACACTCTCTGATTCTCTCAATACAGATGCTGCCTGACCTGAAACACTCTCTGATTCTCTCTACACAGATGCTGCCTGACCTGAAACACACTCTGATTCTCTCTACACAGATGCTGTTTGACCTGAAACACTCTCTGATACTCTCTACACAGATACTGCCTGACCTGAAAGACACTCTGATTTTCTCCATACAGATGCTGCCTGACCTGAAACACTCACTGATTCTCTCAACACAGATGCTTCCTGACCTGAAACACACTCTGATTCTCTCTATACAGATGCTGCCTGACCTGAAACACTCTCTGATTCTCTCTACACAGATGCTGCCTGACCTGAAACACTCTCTGATTCTCACTATACAGATGCTGCCTGACCTGAAACACTCTCTGATTCTCTCTATACAGATGCTGCCTGACCTGAAACACTCTCCGATTCTCTCTACACATATGCTGCCTGACCTGAAACACTCTCTGATTCTCTCTACACAGATGCTGTTTGACCTGAAACACTCTCTGATACTCTCTACACAGATACTGCCTGACCAGAAAGACCCTCTGATTTTCTCCATACAGATGCTGCCTGACCTGAAACACTCGCTGATTCTCTCTGCACAGATGCTTTCTGACCTGAAACACTCTCTGCTTCTCTCTGTACAGATGCGGCCTGACCTGAAACATTCTCTGATTCTCTCTACAGAGCTGCTGCCTGACCTGAAACCATCTCTGATTCTCTCAGTACATTGCTGCCTGACCTGAAACATTCTCTGATCCTCTCTATATAGCTGCTGCCTAACCTGAAACAATCTCCGATTCTCTCAACACAAATACTGTCTGACCTGAAACACTCTCTGGTTCCCAATACACAGATGCTGCCTGACCTGAAACACACTGTGATTCTCTCTATACAGATACTGCCTGACCTGAAACATTCTCTGATTCTCTCTACACAGATGCTGACTTGACCTGAAACACTCTCTGATTCTCTCTACACAGATTCTGTCTCTTCTGAAACACTCTCTGATTCTCTCTAGACAGCTGCTGCTTGACCTGAAACACTCCCTGATTCTCTCCACACAGATGCTGCTTGACCTGAAACACTC
The DNA here is from genome assembly GCF_017639515.1 of Carcharodon carcharias. NCBI lineage: Eukaryota > Metazoa > Chordata > Chondrichthyes > Lamniformes > Lamnidae > Carcharodon > Carcharodon carcharias. The sequence goes on from NC_054470.1 coordinate 9,987,920, forward strand.
ACCGATTCTCTCTACACAAATGCTGTCTGACCTGAAACACTCAATGAATCTCTCTATACAGATGCTGCGTGAACTGAAGTATTCTCTGACTCTCTCGATACAGCTGCTGCCTGACCTGAAATACTCTTTGATTCTCTCTACACAAATGCTGCCTGACCTGAAACACTTCCTAATTCTCTCTACACTGATGCTGCCTGACCTGAAACACTCAACGATTCTCTCTATATAGATGCTGCCTGATCTGAAACACTCTGTGATTTTCTCCATAAAGATACTGCCTGACCTGAAACACTCTCTGATTCTCTCTATACAGATGCTGCCTGACCGGAAACACTCTCTGATTCTCTCTACACAGATGCTGCCTGACATGAAACGCACTCTGATTCTCTCTATACAGATGGTGCCTGACCTGAAACAGTCTCTGATTCTCTCTACACAGGTCCTGCATGACATGAAAAACTCTCAGATTCTCTCTACGCAGATGATGCCTGACCTGAAATACTCTCTGATTCTCTCTACACAGATGCTGAACTGACCTGAAACACTCCCTGATTCTCTCTATATAGATGCTGCCTAACCTGAAACACTCTCTGATTCTCTCTGTACAGATTTTGCCTGACCTGAAACATTCTCTGATTCTCTCTACACAGCTGCTGCCTGACCTGAAACACTCTCTGATTCTCTCTATACAGATGCTGCCTGAGCTGAAACACTCTCTGATTCTCTCTATACAGATGCTGCCTGACCTGAAACACTCTCTGATTCTCTCTACAAAGATGCTGCCTGACCTGAAACACTCTCTGATTCTCTCTACACAGATGCTCTCTGACCTGAAACACTCTCTGATTCTCTCTACACAGATGCTGCCTGACCTGAAACACTCTGATTCTCTCTACACAGATGCTGCCTGACCTGAAACACACTCTGATTCTCTCTGTACAGATGCTGCCTGACCTGAAGCACTCTCTGATTCTCTCTACACAGATGCTGCCTGACCTGAAACACTAACTGATTCTCTCTATACAGATGGTGCCTGACCTGAAACACTCTCTGAATTTCTCTACACAGATGCTGTCTGACCTGAAACACTCTCTGATTCTCTCTGTACAGATGAAGCCTGACCTGAAACATTCTCTGATTCTCTCTACACAGCTGCTGCCTGACCTGAAACACTCTCTGATTCTCTCTATACAGATGCTGCCTGACCTGAAACACTCTCTGATTCTCTCTACACAGATGCACTCTGAACTGAAACACTCTCTGATTCCCTCTATACAGATGCTGCATGACCTGAAACACTCTCCGATTCTCTCTACACATATGCTGCCTGACCTGAAACACTCTCTGATTCTCACTATATAGCTGCTGCCTGACCTGAAACATTCTCCGATGCTCTCTACACAAATGCTGTCTGACCTGAAACACTGTCTGGTTCCCCCTACACAGATGCTTCCTGACCTGAAACACTCTCTGATTCTGTCTAAACAGATGCTGTCTGACCTGAAACACTCTCTGATTCTATCTTTACAGATGCTGCTTGACCTGAAACACACCAATTCTCTCTACACAGATGCTACCTGACCTGAAACACTCTCTGATTCTCTCTACACAGATGCTGTCTGATCTGAAACATTCTCTGATTCTCTCTACAGAGATGTTGCCTGACCTGAAACACTCTCTGATTCTCTCTACACAGATGCTGAACTGACCTGAAACACACTCTGATTCTCTCAATACAGATGGTGCCTGACCTGAAACACTCTCTGATTCTCTCTATACAACTGCTGCCTGACCTGAAATACTCTCTGATTCTCTCTACACAGATGCTGCCTGACCTGAAACACTCTCTGATTCTCTCTACACAGATACTATCTGACCTGAAACACACTCTGATTCTCTCTATACAGATGCTGCCTGACCTGAAACACTCTCTGATTCTCTATACACAGATGCTCTCTGACCTGAAACACTCTCTGATTCTCTCTACACAGATACAGCCTGACTTGAAACACACTCTGATACAAACTATACAGATGCTGCCAGACCTGAAACACTCTGATTCTCTCTACACAGATGCTGCCTGACCTGTAACACACTCTGATTCTCTCTATACAGATGCTGCCTGACCTGAAGCACTCTCTGATTCTCTCTACACAGATGCTGCCGGACCTGAAACACTAACTGATTCTCTCTATACAGATGGTGCCTGACCTGAAACACTCTCTGATTCTCTCTACACAGATGCTGTCTGACCTGAAAAACTCTCTGATTCTCTCTACACAGGTCCTGAATGACATGAAAAACTCTCAGATTCTCTCTACGCAGATGATGCCTGACCTGAAACACTCTCTGATTCCCTCTAGACAGATGCTGTCTGTTCTGAAACACTCTCTGATTCTCTCTATACAGATGCTGTCTGACCATAAAGACTCTCTGATTCTCTCTATAGAGATGCTGCCTGACCTGAAACAAACTCTGATTCTCTCTGCACAGATGCTGCCTGACCTGAAACACTCTCTGATTCTGTCTACACAGCTGCTGCCTGACCTGAAACTCTCTCTGATTCTCTCTATACAGATGCTGCCTGACCTGAAACACTCTCTGATTCTCTCTGCACAGATGCTGCCTGACCTGAAACACTCTCTGATTCTGTCTACACAGCTGCTGCCTGACCTGAAACTCTCTCTGATTCTCTCTATACAGATGCTGCCTGACCTGAAACACTCTCTGATTCTCTCTATACAGATGCTGCCTGACCTGAAACACTCTCTGATTCTCTCTACACAGATGCTGCCGGACCTGAAACACTCTCTGATTCTCTCTACACAGATGCTGTCTGACCTGAAACACTCTCACTCTCTACACAGATACTGCCTGACCTGAAACACTCTCTGATTCTCTCTATACAGATGCTGCCTGACCTGAAACATTCTCTGATTCTCTCTACACAGATGCTGCCTGACCTGAAACACACTCTGATTCTCTCTATACAGATGCTGCCTGACCTGAAACACTCTCTGATTCTCTCTACACAGATGCTGCCTGACCTGAACCACTAACTGATTCTCTCTATAAAGATGGTGCCTGACCTGAAACACTCTCTGAATTTCTCTACACAGATGCTGTCTGACCTGAAACACTCTATGATTCTCACTACACAGATGCTGCCTGACCTGAAACACACTCTGATTCTCTCTACACAGATGCTGTCTGACCTGAAACACTCTCTGATTCTCTCTACACAGATGCTGAACTGACCAGAAACACTCCCTTATTCTCTCAATACAGATGCTGTCTGACCTGAAACACTATCTGATTATCTGTATACAGATGCCGCATGACCTGAAACATTCACTGATTCTCTCTATACAGCTGCTGCCTGACCTGAAACACACTCTGATTCTTTCTATACAGATGCTGCCTGACCTGAAACACTCTCTGATTCTCTCAATACAGATGCTGCCTGACCTGAAACACTCTCTGATTCTCTCTACACAGATGCTGCCTGACCTGAAACACACTCTGATTCTCTCTACACAGATGCTGTTTGACCTGAAACACTCTCTGATACTCTCTACACAGATACTGCCTGACCTGAAAGACACTCTAATTTTCTCCATACAGATGCTGCCTGACCTGAAACACTCACTGATTCTCTCAACACAGATGCTTCCTGACCTGAAACACACTCTGATTCTCTCTATACAGATGCTGCCTGACCTGAAACACTCTCTGATTCTCTCTACACAGATGCTGCCTGACCTGAAACACTCTCTGATTCTCACTATACAGATGCTGCCTGACCTGAAACACTCTCTGATTCTCTCTATACAGATGCTGCCTGACCTGAAACACTCTCCGATTCTCTCTACACATATGCTGCCTGACCTGAAACACTCTCTGATTCTCTCTACACAGATGCTGTTTGACCTGAAACACTCTCTGATACTCTCTACACAGATACTGCCTGACCAGAAAGACCCTCTGATTTTCTCCATACAGATGCTGCCTGACCTGAAACACTCGCTGATTCTCTCTGCACAGATGCTTTCTGACCTGAAACACTCTCTGCTTCTCTCTGTACAGATGCGGCCTGACCTGAAACATTCTCTGATTCTCTCTACAGAGCTGCTGCCTGACCTGAAACCATCTCTGATTCTCTCAGTACATTGCTGCCTGACCTGAAACATTCTCTGATCCTCTCTATATAGCTGCTGCCTAACCTGAAACAATCTCCGATTCTCTCAACACAAATACTGTCTGACCTGAAACACTCTCTGGTTCCCAATACACAGATGCTGCCTGACCTGAAACACACTGTGATTCTCTCTATACAGATGCTGCCTGACCTGAAGCACTCTCTGATTCTCTCTACACAGATGCTGCCGGACCTGAAACACTAACTGATTCTCTCTATACAGATGGTGCCTGACCTGAAACACTCTCTGATTCTCTCTACACAGATGCTGTCTGACCTGAAAAACTCTCTGATTCTCTCTACACAGGTCCTGAATGACATGAAAAACTCTCAGATTCTCTCTACGCAGATGATGCCTGACCTGAAACACTCTCTGATTCCCTCTAGACAGATGCTGTCTGTTCTGAAACACTCTCTGATTCTCTCTATACAGATGCTGTCTGACCATAAAGACTCTCTGATTCTCTCTATAGAGATGCTGCCTGACCTGAAACAAACTCTGATTCTCTCTGCACAGATGCTGCCTGACCTGAAACACTCTCTGATTCTGTCTACACAGCTGCTGCCTGACCTGAAACTCTCTCTGATTCTCTCTATACAGATGCTGCCTGACCTGAAACACTCTCTGATTCTCTCTGCACAGATGCTGCCTGACCTGAAACACTCTCTGATTCTGTCTACACAGCTGCTGCCTGACCTGAAACTCTCTCTGATTCTCTCTATACAGATGCTGCCTGACCTGAAACACTCTCTGATTCTCTCTATACAGATGCTGCCTGACCTGAAACACTCTCTGATTCTCTCTACACAGATGCTGCCGGACCTGAAACACTCTCTGATTCTCTCTACACAGATGCTGTCTGACCTGAAACACTCTCACTCTCTACACAGATACTGCCTGACCTGAAACACTCTCTGATTCTCTCTATACAGATGCTGCCTGACCTGAAACATTCTCTGATTCTCTCTACACAGATGCTGCCTGACCTGAAACACACTCTGATTCTCTCTATACAGATGCTGCCTGACCTGAAACACTCTCTGATTCTCTCTACACAGATGCACTCTGAACTGAAACACTCTCTGATTCCCTCTATACAGATGCTGCATGACCTGAAACACTCTCCGATTCTCTCTACACATATGCTGCCTGACCTGAAACACTCTCTGATTCTCACTATATAGCTGCTGCCTGACCTGAAACATTCTCCGATGCTCTCTACACAAATGCTGTCTGACCTGAAACACTGTCTGGTTCCCCCTACACAGATGCTTCCTGACCTGAAACACTCTCTGATTCTGTCTAAACAGATGCTGCCTGAGCTGAAACACTCTCTGATTCTATCTTTACAGATGCTGCTTGACCTGAAACACACCAATTCTCTCTACACAGATGCTACCTGACCTGAAACACTCTCTGATTCTCTCTACACAGATGCTGTCTGATCTGAAACATTCTCTGATTCTCTCTACACAGATGCTGCCTGACCTGAAACACTCTCTGATTCTCTCTACACAGATGCTGAACTGACCTGAAACACACTCTGATTCTCTCAATACAGATGGTGCCTGACCTGAAACACTCTCTGATTCTCTCTATACAACTGCTGCCTGACCTGAAATACTCTCTGATTCTCTCTACACAGATGCTGCCTGACCTGAAACACTCTCTGATTCTCTCTACACAGATACTATCTGACCTGAAACACACTCTGATTCTCTCTATACAGATGCTGCCTGACCTGAAACACTCTCTGATTCTCTATACACAGATGCTCTCTGACCTGAAACACTCTCTGATTCTCTCTACACAGATACAGCCTGACTTGAAACACACTCTGATACAAACTATACAGATGCTGCCAGACCTGAAACACTCTGATTCTCTCTACACAGATGCTGCCTGACCTGTAACACACTCTGATTCTCTCTATACAGATGCTGCCTGACCTGAAGCACTCTCTGATTCTCTCTACACAGATGCTGCCGGACCTGAAACACTAACTGATTCTCTCTATACAGATGGTGCCTGACCTGAAACACTCTCTGATTCTCTCTACACAGATGCTGTCTGACCTGAAAAACTCTCTGATTCTCTCTACACAGGTCCTGAATGACATGAAAAACTCTCAGATTCTCTCTACGCAGATGATGCCTGACCTGAAACACTCTCTGATTCCCTCTAGACAGATGCTGTCTGTTCTGAAACACTCTCTGATTCTCTCTATACAGATGCTGTCTGACCATAAAGACTCTCTGATTCTCTCTATAGAGATGCTGCCTGACCTGAAACAAACTCTGATTCTCTCTGCACAGATGCTGCCTGACCTGAAACACTCTCTGATTCTGTCTACACAGCTGCTGCCTGACCTGAAACTCTCTCTGATTCTCTCTATACAGATGCTGCCTGACCTGAAACACTCTCTGATTCTCTCTGCACAGATGCTGCCTGACCTGAAACACTCTCTGATTCTGTCTACACAGCTGCTGCCTGACCTGAAACTCTCTCTGATTCTCTCTATACAGATGCTGCCTGACCTGAAACACTCTCTGATTCTCTCTATACAGATGCTGCCTGACCTGAAACACTCTCTGATTCTCTCTACACAGATGCTGCCGGACCTGAAACACTCTCTGATTCTCTCTACACAGATGCTGTCTGACCTGAAACACTCTCACTCTCTACACAGATACTGCCTGACCTGAAACACTCTCTGATTCTCTCTATACAGATGCTGCCTGACCTGAAACATTCTCTGATTCTCTCTACACAGATGCTGCCTGACCTGAAACACACTCTGATTCTCTCTATACAGATGCTGCCTGACCTGAAACACTCTCTGATTCTCTCTACACAGATGCTGCCTGACCTGAACCACTAACTGATTCTCTCTATAAAGATGGTGCCTGACCTGAAACACTCTCTGAATTTCTCTACACAGATGCTGTCTGACCTGAAACACTCTATGATTCTCACTACACAGATGCTGCCTGACCTGAAACACACTCTGATTCTCTCTACACAGATGCTGTCTGACCTGAAACACTCTCTGATTCTCTCTACACAGATGCTGAACTGACCAGAAACACTCCCTTATTCTCTCAATACAGATGCTGTCTGACCTGAAACACTATCTGATTATCTGTATACAGATGCCGCATGACCTGAAACATTCACTGATTCTCTCTATACAGCTGCTGCCTGACCTGAAACACACTCTGATTCTTTCTATACAGATGCTGCCTGACCTGAAACACTCTCTGATTCTCTCAATACAGATGCTGCCTGACCTGAAACACTCTCTGATTCTCTCTACACAGATGCTGCCTGACCTGAAACACACTCTGATTCTCTCTACACAGATGCTGTTTGACCTGAAACACTCTCTGATACTCTCTACACAGATACTGCCTGACCTGAAAGACACTCTGATTTTCTCCATACAGATGCTGCCTGACCTGAAACACTCACTGATTCTCTCAACACAGATGCTTCCTGACCTGAAACACACTCTGATTCTCTCTATACAAATGCTGTCTGACCTGAAACACTATCTGATACTCTCTATGCAGATGCCGCCTGACCTGAAACATTCTCTGATTCTCTCTATACAACTGCTGCCTGACCTGAAACACTCTCTGATTCTCTCTACACAGATGCTGCCTGACCTGAAACACTCTCTGATTCTCTCTACACAGATACTATCTGACCTGAAACACACTCTGATTCTCTCTATACAGATGCTGCCTGACCCGAAACACTCTCTGATTCCCCCTACACAGATGCTGCCTGACCTGAAACACTCTCTGAATTTCTCTACACAGATGCTGTCTGACCTGAAACATTCTCTGATTCTCTCTACACAGATGCTGCCTGACCTGAAACACTCTCTGATTCTCTCTACACAGATGCTGTCTGACCTGAAACACTCTCTGATTCGCTTTATAAGAATGCTGCCCGACTTGAAATACTCTGATTCTCTCTACACAGATGCTGTCTGACCTGAAACACTCTCTGATACTCTCTACACAGATACTGCCTGACCTGAAACACACTCTGATTCTCTCTACACAGATACTGTCTGACCTGAAACACACTCTGATTCTCTCTACACAGATGCTGTCTGACCTAAAGCACTCGCTGATTCCCTCTTCACAGATGTTGTCTGACCTGAAAGACTCTCTGATTCTTTCTACACAGATGCTGCCTGAACTGAAACACTCGCTGATTCCCTCTACACAGATGTTGTCTGACCTGAAACACTCTCTGATTCACTCTATACAGATGCTGCATGACATGAAAAACTCTCTGATACTCTCTACGCAGATGATGCCTGACCTGAAACACTCTCTGATTCTCTCTACACAGATGCTGAACTGACCTGAAACACTCCCTGATTCTCTCAATACAGATGCTGTCTGACCTGAAACACTATCTGATTCTCTCTATACAGATGCCGCCTGACCTGAAACATTCACTGATTCTCTCTATACAGCTGCTGCCTGACCTGAAACACTCTCTGATTCTTTCTATACAGATGCTGCCTGACCTGAAACACTCTCTGATTCTCTCTATACAGATGCTGCCTGACCTGAAACACTCTCTGATTCTCTCTACACAGATGCTGCCTGACCTGAAACACTCTCTCATTCTCTCTACACAGATGCTGATTGACCTGAAACACTCTCTGACACTCTCTACACAGATACTACCTGACCTGAAAGACACTCTGATTTTCTGCATACAGATGCTGCCTGACCTGAAACACTCACTGAATCTCTCAACACAGATGCTTCATGACCTGAAACACACTCTGATTCTCTCTAAACAGATGCTGCCTGACCTGAAACACACTCCGATTCTCTCTACAAAGATGCTGCCTGACCTGAAACACACTCGGATTCTCTCTACACAGATGCTGTCTGACCTGAAACACTCTCTGATTCACTCAACACAGATGCTGCCTGACCTGAAACACTGTCTGATTCGCTCTATAAGAATGCTGCCTGACTTGAAACACTCTGATTCTCTCTACATAGATGCTGTCTGACCTGAAACAGTCTGTTTCTCTCTACACAGATGTTGTCTGACATGAAACACTCTCTGATTCTCTCTACACAGATGTTGCCTGACCTGAAACACTCTCTGATTCTCTCTACAAAGATGCTGCCTGACCTGAAACACTCTCTGATTCTCTCTATAGAGATGCTACCTGTCCTGAAACACTCTCTGATTCACTCTATGCAGATGCTGTCGGACGTGAAACACTCTCTGATTCCCTCTAGACAGATGCTGTCTGTTCTGAAACACTCTCTGATTCTCTCTATGCAGATGCTGTCTGACCATAAAGACTCTCTGATTCTCTCTATAGAGATGCTGCCTGACCTGAAACAAACTCTGATTCTCTCTGCACAGATGCTGCCTGACCTGAAACACTCTCTGATTCTGTCTACACAGCTGCTGCCTGACCTGAAACTCTCTCTGATTCTCTCTATACAGATGCTGCCTGACCTGAAACACTCTCTGATTCTCTCTGCACAGATGCTGCCTGACCTGAAACACTCTCTGATTCTGTCGACACAGCTGCTGCCTGACCTGAAACTCTCTCTGATTCTCTCTATACAGATGCTGCCTGACCTGAAACACTCTCTGATTCTCTCTATACAGATGCTGCCTGACCTGAAACACTCTCTGATTCTCTCTACACAGATGCTGCCGGACCTGAAACACTCTCTGATTCTCTCTACACAGATGCTGTCTGACCTGAAACACTCTCACTCTCTACACAGATACTGCCTGACCTGAAACACTCTCTGATTCTCTCTATACAGATGCTGCCTGACCTGAAACATTCTCTGATTCTCTCTACACAGATGCTGCCTGACCTGAAACACACTCTGATTCTCTCTATACAGATGCTGCCTGACCTGAAACACTCTCTGATTCTCTCTACACAGATGCTGCCTGACCTGAACCACTAACTGATTCTCTCTATAAAGATGGTGCCTGACCTGAAACACTCTCTGAATTTCTCTACACAGATGCTGTCTGACCTGAAACACTCTCTGATTCTCACTACACAGATGCTGCCTGACCTGAAACACACTCTGATTCTCTCTACACAGATGCTGTCTGACCTGAAACACTCTCTGATTCTCTCTACACAGATGCTGAACTGACCAGAAACACTCCCTTATTCTCTCAATACAGATGCTGTCTGACCTGAAACACTATCTGATTATCTGTATACAGATGCCGCCTGACCTGAAACATTCACTGATTCTCTCTATACAGCTGCTGCCCGACCTGAAACACACTCTGATTCTTTCTATACAGATGCTGCCTGACCTGAAACACTCTCTGATTCTCTCAATACAGATGCTGCCTGACCTGAAACACTCTCTGATTCTCTCTACACAGATGCTGCCTGACCTGAAACACACTCTGATTCTCTCTACACAGATGCTGTTTGACCTGAAACACTCTCTGATACTCTCTACACAGATACTGCCTGACCTGAAAGACACTCTGATTTTCTCCATACAGATGCTGCCTGACCTGAAACACTCACTGATTCTCTCAACACAGATGCTTCCTGACCTGAAACACACTCTGATTCTCTCTATACAGATGCTGCCTGACCTGAAACACTCTCTGATTCTCTCTACACAGATGCTGCCTGACCTGAAACACTCTCTGATTCTCACTATACAGATGCTGCCTGACCTGAAACACTCTCTGATTCTCTCTATACAGATGCTGCCTGACCTGAAACACTCTCCGATTCTCTCTACACATATGCTGCCTGACCTGAAACACTCTCTGATTCTCTCTACACAGATGCTGTTTGACCTGAAACACTCTCTGATACTCTCTACACAGATACTGCCTGACCAGAAAGACCCTCTGATTTTCTCCATACAGATGCTGCCTGACCTGAAACACTCGCTGATTCTCTCTGCACAGATGCTTTCTGACCTGAAACACTCTCTGCTTCTCTCTGTACAGATGCGGCCTGACCTGAAACATTCTCTGATTCTCTCTACAGAGCTGCTGCCTGACCTGAAACCATCTCTGATTCTCTCAGTACATTGCTGCCTGACCTGAAACATTCTCTGATCCTCTCTATATAGCTGCTGCCTAACCTGAAACAATCTCCGATTCTCTCAACACAAATACTGTCTGACCTGAAACACTCTCTGGTTCCCAATACACAGATGCTGCCTGACCTGAAACACACTGTGATTCTCTCTATACAGATACTGCCTGACCTGAAACATTCTCTGATTCTCTCTACACAGATGCTGACTTGACCTGAAACACTCTCTGATTCTCTCTACACAGATTCTGTCTCTTCTGAAACACTCTCTGATTCTCTCTAGACAGCTGCTGCTTGACCTGAAACACTCCCTGATTCTCTCCACACAGATGCTGCTTGACCTGAAACACTCACCGATTCTCTCTACACAAATGCTGTCTGACCTGAAACACTCAATGAATCTCTCTATACAGATGCTGCGTGAACTGAAGTATTCTCTGACTCTCTCGATACAGCTGCTGCCTGACCTGAAATACTCTTTGATTCTCTCTACACAAATGCTGCCTGACCTGAAACACTTCCTAATTCTCTCTACACTGATGCTGCCTGACCTGAAACACTCAACGATTCTCTCTATATAGATGCTGCCTGATCTGAAACACTCTGTGATTTTCTCCATAAAGATACTGCCTGACCTGAAACACTCTCTGATTCTCTCTATACAGATGCTGCCTGACCGGAAACACTCTCTGATTCTCTCTACACAGATGCTGCCTGACATGAAACGCACTCTGATTCTCTCTATACAGATGTGCCTGACCTGAAACACTCTCTGATTCTCTCTACACAGGTCCTGCATGACCTGAAACACTCTCTGATTCTCTCTACCAGATGATGCCTGACCTGAAACACTCTCTGATTCTCTCTACACAGATGCTGAACTGACCTGAAACACTCTCTGATTCTCTCAATACAGATGCTGTCTGACCTGAAACACTCTCTGATTCTCTCTATACAGATGCTGCCTGACCTGAAACATCTCTGATTCTCTCTACACAGATGCTGCCTGACCTGAAACACTCTCTGATTCTCTCTACACAGATGCTGCCTGACCTGAAACACTCTCTGATTCTCTCTATACAGATGCTGCCTGACCTGAAACACTCTCTGATTCTCTCTACAAAGATGCTGCCTGACCTGAAACACTCTCTGATTCTCTCTACACAGATGCTCTCTGACCTGAAACACTCTCTGATTCTCTCTATACAGATGCTGTCTGACGTGAAACACTCTCTGATTCTCTCTACACAGATGCTGTCTGACCTAAAGCACTCTCTGATTCTCTCTGTACAGATGCTGCCTGACCGGAAACACTCTCTGATTCTCTCTACACAGATGCTGCCTGACCTGAAACACTAACTGATTCTCTCTATACAGATGGTGCCTGACCTGAAACACTCTCTGATTCTGTCTAAACAGATGCTGTCTGACCTGAAACACTCTCTGATTCTCTATGTACAGATGAAACCTGTCCTGAAACATTCTCTGATTCTCTCGACACAGCTGCTGCCTGACCTGAAACACTCTCTGATTCTCTCTATACAGATGCTGCCTGAGCTGAAACACTCTCTGATTCTCTCTATACAGATGCTGCTCTGAACTGAAACACTCTCTGATTCCCTCTATACAGATGCTGCATGACCTGAAACACTCTCTGATTCTCTCTACACAGATGCTGCCTGACCTGAAACACTCTCTGATTCTCACTATATAGCTGCTGCCTGACCTGAAACATTCTCCGATGCTCTCTACACAAATGCTGTCTGACCTGAAACACTGTCTGTTCCCCCTACACAGATGCTTCCTGACCTGAAACACTCTCTGATTCTGTCTAAACAGATGCTGTCTGACCTGAAACACTCTCTGATTCTATCTTTACAGATGCTGCTTGACCTGAAACACACCAATTCTCTCTACACAGATGCTACCTGACCTGAAACACTCTCTGATTCTCTCTACACAGATGCTGTCTGATCTGAAACATTCTCTGATTCTCTCTACAGAGATGTTGCCTGACCTGAAACACTCTCTGATTCTCTCTACACAGATGCTGAACTGACCTGAAACACACTCTGATTCTCTCAATACAGATGTGCCTGACCTGAAACACTCTCTGATTCTCTCTATACAACTGCTGCCTGACCTGAAATACTCTCTGATTCTCTCTACACAGATGCTGCCTGACCTGAAACACTCTCTGATTCTCTCTACACAGATACTATCTGACCTGAAACACTCTCTGATTCTCTCTACACATTGCTGCCTGACCTGAAACACTCTCAGATTCTCTATAGCAGATGCTGCCTGACCTGAAACACTCTCTGATTCTCTCTAAACAGATGCTGGCCTGACCTGAAACACTCTCTGATTCTCCTATCACAGATGCTGTCTGACCTGAAACACTCTCTGATTCTCTCTACACAGATACTGCCTGACCTGAAACACACTCTGATTCTCTCTACGCAGATGCTGCCTGACCTGAAACACTCTGATTCTCTCTACACAGATGCTGCCTGACCTGAAACACACTCTGATTCTCTCTATACAGATGCTGCCTGACCTGAAACAGTCTCTGATTCTCTCTACACAGGTCCTGCCTGACCTGAAAAACTACTCTGATTCTCTCTATACAGATGCTGCCTGACCTGAAACACTCTCTGATTCTCTCTACACAGATGCTGCCTGACCTGAAACACTCTCTGATTCTCTCTACACAGATGCTGCTGACCTGAAACACTCTCTGATTCTCTCTACAGATGCTGCCTGACCTGAAACACTCTCTGATTCTCTCTACACAGATGCTGTCCTGACCTGAAACACTCTCTGATTCTCTCTCACAGATGCTGCCTGACCTGAAACACTCTCTGATTCTCTCTATACAGATGCTGCCTGACCTGAAACACTCTCTGATTCTCTCTGCACAGATGCTGCCTGACCTGAAACACTCTCTGATTCTCTCTACACAGATGCTGCCTGACCTGAAACCTCTCTGATTTCTCTACACAGATGCTGCCTGACCTGAAACACTCTCTGATTCTCTCTATACAGATGCTGCCTGACCTGAAACACTCTCTGATTCTCTCTACACAGATGCTGCCTGACCTGAAACACTCTCTGATTCTCTCTACACAGATGCTACCTGACCTGAAACACTCTCTGATTCTCTCTACACAGATGCTGTCTGACCTGAAACACTCTCTGATTCTCTCTACACAGATGCTGTCTGACCTGAAACATTCTCTGATTCTCTCTACACAGATGTTGCCTGACCTGAAACACTCTCTGATTCTCTCTATACAGATGCTGCCTGACCTGAAACACTCTCTGATTCTCTCTAAACAGATGCTGCCTGACCTAAAGCACTCTCTGATTCTCTCTTACAAGATGCTGCCTGACCTGAAACACTCTCTGATTCTCTCTACACAGATGCTGCCTGACCTGAAACACTCTCTGATTCTCTCTACACAGATGCTGCCTGACCTGAAACACACTCTGATTCTCTCTACACAGATGCTGCCTGACCTGAAACACTCTCTGATTCTCTCTACACAGATGCTGCCTGACCTGAAACACTCTCTGATTCTCTCATACAGATGCTGCCTGACTGAAACACACTCTGATTCTCTCTATACAGATGCTGCCATGACCTGAAACATTCACTGATTCTCTCTATACAGCTGCTGCCTGACCTGAAACACACTCTGATTCTCTCTATACAGATGCTGCCTGACCTGAAACACTCTCTGATTCTCTCTACACAGATGCTGCCTGACCTGAAACACTCTCTGATTCTCTCTACACAGATGCTGCCTGACCTGAAACACTCTCTGATTCTCTCTACACAGATGCTGTCTGACCTGAAACACTCTCTGATTCTCTCTACACAGATGCTGCTGACCTGAAAACACTCTAATTTCTCTCTACACAGATGCTGCCTGACCTGAAACACTCTCTGATTCTCTCCACACAGATGCTGCCTGACCTGAAACACTCTCTGATTCTCTCTATACAGATGCTGCCTGACCTGAAACACTCTCTGATTCTCTCTACACAGATGCTGCCTGACCTGAAACACTCTCTGATTCTCTCTATACAGATGCTGCCTGACCTGAACACTCTCTGATTCTCTCTATACAGATGCTGCCTGACCTGAAACACTCTCCTGATTCTCTCTACCAGATGCTGCCTGACCTGAAACACTCTCTGATTCTCTCTACACAGATGCTGCCTGACCTGAAACACTCTCTGATTCTCTCTACACAGATGCTGCCTGACCTGAAACACTCTCTGATTCTCTCTATACAGATGCTGCCTGACCTGAAACACTCTCTGATTCTCTCTACACAGATGCTGCCTGACCTGAAACACTCTCTGATTCTCTCTATACAGATGCTGCCTGACCTGAAACACTCTCTGATTCTCTCTACACAGATGCTGTCTGACCTGAAACACTCTCTGATTCTCTCTACACAGATGTCTGCCTGACCTGAAACACTCTCTGATTCTCTCTACACAGATGCTGCCTGACCTGAAACACTCTCTGATTCTCTCTACACAGATGCTGCCTGACCTGAAACACTCTCTGATTCTCTCTACACAGATGCTGCCTGACCTGAAACACTCTCTGATTCTCTCTACACAGATGCTGCCTGACCTGAAACACTCTCTGATTCTCACTATATAGCTGCTGCCTGACCTGAAACACTCTCTGATTCTCTCTATACAGATGCTGCCTGACCTGAAACACACTCTGATTCTCTCTATACAGATGCTGCTGACCTGAAACACACTCTGATTCTCTCTACACAGATGCTGTCTGACCTGAAACACTCTCTGATTCTCTCTACACAGATGCTGCCTGACCTGAAAGACACTCTAATTCTCTCAATACAGATGCTGCCTGACCTGAAACACTCTCTGATTCTCTCTACACAGATGCTGCCTGACCTGAAACACTCTCTGATTCTCTCTATACAGATGCTGCCTGACCTGAAACACTCTCTGATTCTCTCTACACAGATGCTGCCTGACCTGAAACACTCTCTGATTCTCTCTATACAGATGCTGCCTGACCTGAAACACTCTCTGATTCTCTCTATACAGATGCTGCCTGACCTGAAACACTCTCGATTCTCTCTACACAGATGCTGCCTGACCTGAAACACTCTCTGATTCTCTCTACACAGATGCTGCCTGACCTGAAACACTCTCTGATTCTCTCTACACAGATGCTGCCTGACCTGAAACACTCTCTGATTCTCTCTACACAGATGCTGCCTGACCTGAAACACTCTCTGATTCTCTCTACACAGATGCTGCCTGACCTGAAACACTCTCTGATTCTCTCTACACAGATGCTGCCTGACCTGAAACACTCTCTGATTCTCTCTACACAGATGCTGCCTGACCTGAAACACTCTCTGATTCTCTCTATACAGATGCTGCCTGACCTGAAACACTCTCTGATTCTCTCTATACAGATGCTGCCTGACCTGAAACACTCTCTGATTCTCTCTACACAGATGCTGCCTGACCTGAAACACTCTCTGATTCTCTCTACACAGATGCTGCCTGACCTGAAACACTCTCTGATTCTCTCTACACAGATGCTGCCTGACCTGAAACACTCTCTGATTCTCTCTACACAGATGCTGCCTGACCTGAAACACTCTCTGATTCTCTCTACACAGATGCTGCCTGACCTGAAACACTCTCTGATTCTCTCTACACAGATGCTGTCTGACCTGAAACACTCTCTGATTCTCTCTACACAGTTCCTGAATGACATGAAAAACTCTCAGATTCTCTCTACGCAGATGATGCCTGACCTGAAACACTCTCTGATTCCTCTAGACAGATGCTGTCTGTCTGAAACACTCTCTGATTCTCTCTATACAGATGCTGTCCTGACCATAAAGACTCTCTGATTCTCTCTATAGCAGATGCTGCCTGACCTGAAACAAACTCTGATTCTCTCTGCACAGATGCTGCCTGACCTGAAACACTCTCTGATTCTGTCTACACAGCTGCTGCCTGACCTGAAACACTCTCTGATTCTCTCTATACAGATGCTTGCCTGACCTGAAACACTCTCTGATTCTCTCTGCACAGATGCTGCCTGACCTGAAACACTCTCTGATTCTGTCTACACAGCTGCTGCCTGACCTGAAACTCTCTCTGATTCTCTCTATACAGATGCTGCCTGACCTGAAACACTCACTGATTCTCTCAACACAGATGCTTCCTGACCTGAAACACTCTCTGATTCTCTCTACACAGATGCTGCCTGACCTGAAACACTCTCTGATTCTCTCTACTACAGATGCTGTCCTGACCTGAAACACTCTGATTCTCTCTACACAGATAGCTGCCTGACCTGAAACACTCTCTGCTTCTCTCTATACAGATGCTGCCTGACCTGAAACACTCTCTGATTCTCTCTACACAGATGCTGCCTGACCTGAAACACTCTCTGATTCTCTCTATACAGATGCTGCCTGACCTGAAACACTCTCTGATTCTCTCTACACAGATGCTGCCTGACCTGAAACACTCTCTGATTCCTCTACACAGATGCTGCCTGACTGAAACACTCTCCGATTCTCCTCTACACAGATGCTGCCTGACCTGAAACACTCTCTGATTCTCTCTATACAGATGCTGCCTGACCTGAAACATTCTCTGATTCTCTCTACACAGATGCTGCCTGACCTGAAACACTCTCTGATTCTCTCTACACAGATGCTGCCTGACCTGAAACACTCTCTGATTCTCTCTACACAGATGCTACCTGACCTGAAACACTCTCTGATTCTCTCTACACAAATGCTGTCTGATCTGAAACACTCTCTGATTCTCTCTACACAGATGCTGTCTGACCTGAAACACTCTCTGATTCTCTCTACACAGATGCTCTCTGACCTGAAACACTCTCTGATTCTCTCTACACAGATACAGCCTGACTTGAAACACACTCTGATTCTCTCTACTACAGATGGCTGCCTGACCTGAAACACTCTCTGATTCTCTCTATACAGATGCTGCCTGACCTGAAAACACTCTCTGATTCTCTCTACACAGATGCTGCCTGACCTGAAACACTCTCTGATTCTCTCTACACAGATGCTAGCCTGACCTGAAACACTCTCTGATTCTCTCTACACAGATGCTCCTGACCTGAAACACTCTCTGATTCTCTCTATCACAGATGCTGCCTGACCTGAAACACTCTCTGATTCTCTCTACACAGATGCTGCCTGACCTGAAACACTCTCTGATTCTCTCTACACAGATGCTGCCTGACCTGAAACACTCTCTGATTCTCTCTACACAGATGCTGCCTGACCTGAAACACTCTCTGATTCTCTCTATACAGATGCTGCCTGACCTGAAACACTCTCTGATTCTCTCTATACAGATGCTGCCTGACCTGAAACACTCTCTGATTCTCTCTACACAGATGCTGCCTGACCTGAAACACTCTCTGATTCTCTCTACACAGATGCTGCCTGACCTGAAACACTCTCTGATTCTCTCTACACAGATGCTGCCTGACCTGAAACACTCTCTGATTCTCTCTACACAGATGCTGCCTGACCTGAAACACTCTCTGATTCTCTCTACACAGATGCTGCCTGACCTGAAACACTCTCTGATTCTCTCTACACAGATGCTGCCTGACCTGAAACACTCTCTGATTCTCTCTATACAGATGCTGCCTGACCTGAAACACTCTCTGATTCTCTCTACACAGATGCTGCCTGACCTGAAACACTCTCTGATTCTCTCTACACAGATGCTGCCTGACCTGAAACACTCTCTGATTCTCTCTACACAGATGCTGCCTGACCTGAAACACTCTCTGATTCTCTCTACACAGATGCTGCCTGACCTGAAACACTCTCTGATTCTCTCTACACAGATGCTGCCTGACCTGAAACACTCTCTGATTCTCTCTATACAGATGCTGCCTGACCTGAAACACTCTCTGATTCTCTCTACACAGATGCTGCCTGACCTGAAACACTCTCTGATTCTCTCTATACAGATGCTGCCTGACCTGAAACACTCTCTGATTCTCTCTACACAGATGCTGCCTGACCTGAAACACTCTCTGATTCTCTCTATACAGATGCTGCCTGACCTGAAACACTCTCTGATTCTCTCTACACAGATGCTGCCTGACCTGAAACACTCTCTGATTCTCTCTACACAGATGCTGCCTGACCTGAAACACTCTCTGATTCTCTCTACACAGATGCTGCCTGACCTGAAACACTCTCTGATTCTCTCTACACAGATGCTGCCTGACCTGAAACACTCTCTGATTCTCTCTACACAGATGCTGCCTGACCTGAAACACTCTCTGATTCTCTCTACACAGATGCTGCCTGACCTGAAACACTCTCTGATTCTCTCTATACAGATGCTGCCTGACCTGAAACACTCTCTGATTCTCTCTACACAGATGCTGCCTGACCTGAAACACTCTCTGATTCTCTCTACACAGATGCTGCCTGACCTGAAACACTCTCTGATTCTCTCTACACAGATGCTGCCTGACCTGAAACACTCTCTGATTCTCTCTACACAGATGCTGCCTGACCTGAAACACTCTCTGATTCTCTCTACACAGATGCTGCCTGACCTGAAACACTCTCTGATTCTCTCTACACAGATGCTGCCTGACCTGAAACACTCTCTGATTCTCTCTACACAGATGCTGCCTGACCTGAAACACTCTCTGATTCTCTCTATACAGATGCTGCCTGACCTGAAACACTCTCTGATTCTCTCTATACAGATGCTGCCTGACCTGAAACACTCTCTGATTCTCTCTACACAGATGCTGCCTGACCTGAAACACTCTCTGATTCTCTCTACACAGATGCTGCCTGACCTGAAACACTCTCTGATTCTCTCTACACAGATGCTGCCTGACCTGAAACACTCTCTGATTCTCTCTACACAGATGCTGCCTGACCTGAAACACTCTCTGATTCTCTCTACACAGATGCTGCCTGACCTGAAACACTCTCTGATTCTCTCTATACAGATGCTGCCTGACCTGAAACACTCTCTGATTCTCTCTACACAGATGCTGCCTGACCTGAAACACTCTCTGATTCTCTCTACACAGATGCTGCCTGACCTGAAACACTCTCTGATTCTCTCTACACAGATGCTGCCTGACCTGAAACACTCTCTGATTCTCTCTACACAGATGCTGCCTGACCTGAAACACTCTCTGATTCTCTCTACACAGATGCTGCCTGACCTGAAACACTCTCTGATTCTCTCTACACAGATGCTGCCTGACCTGAAACACTCTCTGATTCTCTCTACACAGATGCTGCCTGACCTGAAACACTCTCTGATTCTCTCTACACAGATGCTGCCTGACCTGAAACACTCTCTGATTCTCTCTATACAGATGCTGCCTGACCTGAAACACTCTCTGATTCTCTCTACACAGATGCTGCCTGACCTGAAACACTCTCTGATTCTCTCTATACAGATGCTGCCTGACCTGAAACACTCTCTGATTCTCTCTACACAGATGCTGCCTGACCTGAAACACTCTCTGATTCTCTCTACACAGATGCTGCCTGACCTGAAACACTCTCTGATTCTCTCTACACAGATGCTGCCTGACCTGAAACACTCTCTGATTCTCTCTACACAGATGCTGCCTGACCTGAAACACTCTCTGATTCTCTCTACAGATGCTGCCTGACCTGAAACACTCTCTGATTCTCTCTACACAGATGCTGCCTGACCTGAAACACTCTCTGATTCTCTCTACACAGATGCTGCCTGACCTGAAACACTCTCTGATTCTCTCTACACAGATGCTGCCTGACCTGAAACACTCTCTGATTCTCTCTACACAGATGCTGCCTGACCTGAAACACTCTCTGATTCTCTCTACACAGATGCTGCCTGACCTGAAACACTCTCTGATTCTCTCTACACAGATGCTGCCTGACCTGAAACACTCTCTGATTCTCTCTATACAGATGCTGCCTGACCTGAAACACTCTCTGATTCTCTCTACACAGATGCTGCCTGACCTGAAACACTCTCTGATTCTCTCTACACAGATGCTGCCTGACCTGAAACACTCTCTGATTCTCTCTACACAGATGCTGCCTGACCTGAAACACTCTCTGATTCTCTCTACACAGATGCTGCCTGACCTGAAACACTCTCTGATTCTCTCTACACAGATGCTGCCTGACCTGAAACACTCTCTGATTCTCTCTACAGATGCTGCCTGACCTGAAACACTCTCTGATTCTCTCTACACAGATGCTGCCTGACCTGAAACACTCTCTGATTCTCTCTATACAGATGCTGCCTGACCTGAAACACTCTCTGATTCTCTCTACACAGATGCTGCCTGACCTGAAACACTCTCTGATTCTCTCTACACAGATGCTGCCTGACCTGAAACACTCTCTGATTCTCTCTACACAGATGCTGCCTGACCTGAAACACTCTCTGATTCTCTCTACACAGATGCTGCCTGACCTGAAACACTCTCTGATTCTCTCTACACAGATGCTGCCTGACCTGAAACACTCTCTGATTCTCTCTACACAGATGCTGCCTGACCTGAAACACTCTCTGATTCTCTCTACACAGATGCTGCCTGACCTGAAACACTCTCTGATTCTCTCTACACAGATGCTGCCTGACCTGAAACACTCTCTGATTCTCTCTACACAGATGCTGCCTGACCTGAAACACTCTCTGATTCTCTCTACACAGATGCTGCCTGACCTGAAACACTCTCTGATTCTCTCTACACAGATGCTGCCTGACCTGAAACACTCTCTGATTCTCTCTACACAGATGCTGCCTGACCTGAAACACTCTCTGATTCTCTCTACACAGATGCTGCCTGACCTGAAACACTCTCTGATTCTCTCTACACAGATGCTGCCTGACCTGAAACACTCTCTGATTCTCTCTATACAGATGCTGCCTGACCTGAAACACTCTCTGATTCTCTCTACACAGATGCTGCCTGACCTGAAACACTCTCTGATTCTCTCTACACAGATGCTGCCTGACCTGAAACACTCTCTGATTCTCTCTACACAGATGCTGCCTGACCTGAAACACTCTCTGATTCTCTCTACACAGATGCTGCCTGACCTGAAACACTCTCTGATTCTCTCTACACAGATGCTGCCTGACCTGAAACACTCTCTGATTCTCTCTACACAGATGCTGCCTGACCTGAAACACTCTCTGATTCTCTCTACACAGATGCTGCCTGACCTGAAACACTCTCTGATTCTCTCTACACAGATGCTGCCTGACCTGAAACACTCTCTGATTCTCTCTACACAGATGCTGCCTGACCTGAAACACTCTCTGATTCTCTCTACACAGATGCTGCCTGACCTGAAACACTCTCTGATTCTCTCTACACAGATGCTGCCTGACCTGAAACACTCTCTGATTCTCTCTACACAGATGCTGCCTGACCTGAAACACTCTCTGATTCTCTCTACACAGATGCTGCCTGACCTGAAACACTCTCTGATTCTCTCTACACAGATGCTGCCTGACCTGAAACACTCTCTGATTCTCTCTATACAGATGCTGCCTGACCTGAAACACTCTCTGATTCTCTCTACACAGATGCTGCCTGACCTGAAACACTCTCTGATTCTCTCTATACAGATGCTGCCTGACCTGAAACACTCTCTGATTCTCTCTACACAGATGCTGCCTGACCTGAAACACTCTCTGATTCTCTCTACACAGATGCTGCCTGACCTGAAACACTCTCTGATTCTCTCTACACAGATGCTGCCTGACCTGAAACACTCTCTGATTCTCTCTACACAGATGCTGCCTGACCTGAAACACTCTCTGATTCTCTCTATACAGATGCTGCCTGACCTGAAACACTCTCTGATTCTCTCTACACAGATGCTGCCTGACCTGAAACACTCTCTGATTCTCTCTATACAGATGCTGCCTGACCTGAAACACTCTCTGATTCTCTCTACACAGATGCTGCCTGACCTGAAACACTCTCTGATTCTCTCTACAGATGCTGCCTGACCTGAAACACTCTCTGATTCTCTCTACACAGATGCTGCCTGACCTGAAACACTCTCTGATTCTCTCTACACAGATGCTGCCTGACCTGAAACACTCTCTGATTCTCTCTACACAGATGCTGCCTGACCTGAAACACTCTCTGATTCTCTCTACACAGATGCTGCCTGACCTGAAACACTCTCTGATTCTCTCTACACAGATGCTGCCTGACCTGAAACACTCTCTGATTCTCTCTACACAGATGCTGCCTGACCTGAAACACTCTCTGATTCTCTCTATACAGATGCTGCCTGACCTGAAACACTCTCTGATTCTCTCTACACAGATGCTGCCTGACCTGAAACACTCTCTGATTCTCTCTACACAGATGCTGCCTGACCTGAAACACTCTCTGATTCTCTCTATACAGATGCTGCCTGACCTGAAACACTCTCTGATTCTCTCTACACAGATGCTGCCTGACCTGAAACACTCTCTGATTCTCTCTATACAGATGCTGCCTGACCTGAAACACTCTCTGATTCTCTCTACACAGATGCTGCCTGACCTGAAACACTCTCTGATTCTCTCTACACAGATGCTGCCTGACCTGAAACACTCTCTGATTCTCTCTACACAGATGCTGCCTGACCTGAAACACTCTCTGATTCTCTCTACACAGATGCTGCCTGACCTGAAACACTCTCTGATTCTCTCTACACAGATGCTGCCTGACCTGAAACACTCTCTGATTCTCTCTACACAGATGCTGCCTGACCTGAAACACTCTCTGATTCTCTCTATACAGATGCTGCCTGACCTGAAACACTCTCTGATTCTCTCTACACAGATGCTGCCTGACCTGAAACACTCTCTGATTCTCTCTACACAGATGCTGCCTGACCTGAAACACTCTCTGATTCTCTCTACACAGATGCTGCCTGACCTGAAACACTCTCTGATTCTCTCTATACAGATGCTGCCTGACCTGAAACACTCTCTGATTCTCTCTACACAGATGCTGCCTGACCTGAAACACTCTCTGATTCTCTCTACACAGATGCTGCCTGACCTGAAACACTCTCTGATTCTCTCTATACAGATGCTGCCTGACCTGAAACACTCTCTGATTCTCTCTATACAGATGCTGCCTGACCTGAAACACTCTCTGATTCTCTCTACACAGATGCTGCCTGACCTGAAACACTCTCTGATTCTCTCTACACAGATGCTGCCTGACCTGAAACACTCTCTGATTCTCTCTACACAGATGCTGCCTGACCTGAAACACTCTCTGATTCTCTCTACACAGATGCTGCCTGACCTGAAACACTCTCTGATTCTCTCTACACAGATGCTGCCTGACCTGAAACACTCTCTGATTCTCTCTATACAGATGCTGCCTGACCTGAAACACTCTCTGATTCTCTCTACACAGATGCTGCCTGACCTGAAACACTCTCTGATTCTCTCTACACAGATGCTGCCTGACCTGAAACACTCTCTGATTCTCTCTACACAGATGCTGCCTGACCTGAAACACTCTCTGATTCTCTCTACACAGATGCTGCCTGACCTGAAACACTCTCTGATTCTCTCTACACAGATGCTGCCTGACCTGAAACACTCTCTGATTCTCTCTACACAGATGCTGCCTGACCTGAAACACTCTCTGATTCTCTCTACACAGATGCTGCCTGACCTGAAACACTCTCTGATTCTCTCTACACAGATGCTGCCTGACCTGAAACACTCTCTGATTCTCTCTATACAGATGCTGCCTGACCTGAAACACTCTCTGATTCTCTCTACACAGATGCTGCCTGACCTGAAACACTCTCTGATTCTCTCTACACAGATGCTGCCTGACCTGAAACACTCTCTGATTCTCTCTACACAGATGCTGCCTGACCTGAAACACTCTCTGATTCTCTCTACACAGATGCTGCCTGACCTGAAACACTCTCTGATTCTCTCTACACAGATGCTGCCTGACCTGAAACACTCTCTGATTCTCTCTCACAGATGCTGCCTGACCTGAAACACTCTCTGATTCTCTCTATACAGATGCTTGACCTGAAACACTCTCTGATTCTCTCTACACAGATGCTCCTGACCTGAAACACTCTCTGATTCTCTCTATACAGATGCTGCCTGACCTGAAACACTCTCTGATTCTCTCTACACAGATGCTGCCTGACCTGAAACACTCTCTGATTTCTCTCAGATGCTGCCTGACCTGAAACACTCTCTGATTCTCTCTACACAGATGCTGCCTGACCTGAAACACTCTCTGATTCTCTCTACACAGATGCTGCCTGACCTGAAACACTCTCTGATTCTCTCTATACAGATGCTGCCTGACCTGAAACACTCTCTGATTCTCTCTACACAGATGCTGCCTGACCTGAAACACTCTCTGATTCTCTCTACACAGATGCTGCCTGACCTGAAACACTCTCTGATTCTCTCTATACAGATGCTGCCTGACCTGAAACACTCTCTGATTCTCTCTACACAGATGCTGCCTGACCTGAAACACTCTCTGATTCTCTCTACACAGATGCTGCCTGACCTGAAACACTCTCTGATTCTCTCTACACAGATGCTGCCTGACCTGAAACACTCTCTGATTCTCTCTACACAGATGCTGCCTGACCTGAAACACTCTCTGATTCTCTCTACACAGATGCTGCCTGACCTGAAACACTCTCTGATTCTCTCTACACAGATGCTGCCTGACCTGAAACACTCTCTGATTCTCTCTACACAGATGCTGCCTGACCTGAAACACTCTCTGATTCTCTCTACACAGATGCTGCCTGACCTGAAACACTCTCTGATTCTCTCTATACAGATGCTGCCTGACCTGAAACACTCTCTGATTCTCTCTACACAGATGCTGCCTGACCTGAAACACTCTCTGATTCTCTCTACACAGATGCTGCCTGACCTGAAACACTCTCTGATTCTCTCTATACAGATGCTGCCTGACCTGAAACACTCTCTGATTCTCTCTACACAGATGCTGCCTGACCTGAAACACTCTCTGATTCTCTCTATACAGATGCTGCCTGACCTGAAACACTCTCTGATTCTCTCTACACAGATGCTGCCTGACCTGAAACACTCTCTGATTCTCTCTATACAGATGCTGCCTGACCTGAAACACTCTCTGATTCTCTCTACACAGATGCTGCCTGACCTGAAACACTCTCTGATTCTCTCTATACAGATGCTGCCTGACCTGAAACACTCTCTGATTCTCTCTACACAGATGCTGCCTGACCTGAAACACTCTCTGATTCTCTCTATACAGATGCTGCCTGACCTGAAACACTCTCTGATTCTCTCTACACAGATGCTGCCTGACCTGAAACACTCTCTGATTCTCTCTACACAGATGCTGCCTGACCTGAAACACTCTCTGATTCTCTCTATACAGATGCTGCCTGACCTGAAACACTCTCTGATTCTCTCTACACAGATGCTGCCTGACCTGAAACACTCTCTGATTCTCTCTACACAGATGCTGCCTGACCTGAAACACTCTCTGATTCTCTCTATACAGATGCTGCCTGACCTGAAACACTCTCTGATTCTCTCTACACAGATGCTGCCTGACCTGAAACACTCTCTGATTCTCTCTACACAGATGCTGCCTGACCTGAAACACTCTCTGATTCTCTCTATACAGATGCTGCCTGACCTGAAACACTCTCTGATTCTCTCTACACAGATGCTGCCTGACCTGAAACACTCTCTGATTCTCTCTACACAGATGCTGCCTGACCTGAAACACTCTCTGATTCTCTCTATACAGATGCTGCCTGACCTGAAACACTCTCTGATTCTCTCTATACAGATGCTGCCTGACCTGAAACACTCTCTGATTCTCTCTACACAGATGCTGCCTGACCTGAAACACTCTCTGATTCTCTCTACACAGATGCTGCCTGACCTGAAACACTCTCTGATTCTCTCTACACAGATGCTGCCTGACCTGAAACACTCTCTGATTCTCTCTATACAGATGCTGCCTGACCTGAAACACTCTCTGATTCTCTCTATACAGATGCTGCCTGACCTGAAACACTCTCTGATTCTCTCTACACAGATGCTGCCTGACCTGAAACACTCTCTGATTCTCTCTATACAGATGCTGCCTGACCTGAAACACTCTCTGATTCTCTCTACACAGATGCTGCCTGACCTGAAACACTCTCTGATTCTCTCTACACAGATGCTGCCTGACCTGAAACACTCTCTGATTCTCTCTACACAGATGCTGCCTGACCTGAAACACTCTCTGATTCTCTCTATACAGATGCTGCCTGACCTGAAACACTCTCTGATTCTCTCTACACAGATGCTGCCTGACCTGAAACACTCTCTGATTCTCTCTACACAGATGCTGCCTGACCTGAAACACTCTCTGATTCTCTCTATACAGATGCTGCCTGACCTGAAACACTCTCTGATTCTCTCTACACAGATGCTGCCTGACCTGAAACACTCTCTGATTCTCTCTACACAGATGCTGCCTGACCTGAAACACTCTCTGATTCTCTCTACACAGATGCTGCCTGACCTGAAACACTCTCTGATTCTCTCTATACAGATGCTGCCTGACCTGAAACACTCTCTGATTCTCTCTACACAGATGCTGCCTGACCTGAAACACTCTCTGATTCTCTCTACACAGATGCTGCCTGACCTGAAACACTCTCTGATTCTCTCTACACAGATGCTGCCTGACCTGAAACACTCTCTGATTCTCTCTACACAGATGCTGCCTGACCTGAAACACTCTCTGATTCTCTCTACACAGATGCTGCCTGACCTGAAACACTCTCTGATTCTCTCTATACAGATGCTGCCTGACCTGAAACACTCTCTGATTCTCTCTATACAGATGCTGCCTGACCTGAAACACTCTCTGATTCTCTCTACACAGATGCTGCCTGACCTGAAACACTCTCTGATTCTCTCTATACAGATGCTGCCTGACCTGAAACACTCTCTGATTCTCTCTACACAGATGCTGCCTGACCTGAAACACTCTCTGATTCTCTCTATACAGATGCTGCCTGACCTGAAACACTCTCTGATTCTCTCTACACAGATGCTGCCTGACCTGAAACACTCTCTGATTCTCTCTACACAGATGCTGCCTGACCTGAAACACTCTCTGATTCTCTCTACACAGATGCTGCCTGACCTGAAACACTCTCTGATTCTCTCTACACAGATGCTGCCTGACCTGAAACACTCTCTGATTCTCTCTACACAGATGCTGCCTGACCTGAAACACTCTCTGATTCTCTCTATACAGATGCTGCCTGACCTGAAACACTCTCTGATTCTCTCTACACAGATGCTGCCTGACCTGAAACACTCTCTGATTCTCTCTATACAGATGCTGCCTGACCTGAAACACTCTCTGATTCTCTCTACACAGATGCTGCCTGACCTGAAACACTCTCTGATTCTCTCTATACAGATGCTGCCTGACCTGAAACACTCTCTGATTCTCTCTACACAGATGCTGCCTGACCTGAAACACTCTCTGATTCTCTCTACACAGATGCTGCCTGACCTGAAACACTCTCTGATTCTCTCTACACAGATGCTGCCTGACCTGAAACACTCTCTGATTCTCTCTACACAGATGCTGCCTGACCTGAAACACTCTCTGATTCTCTCTACACAGATGCTGCCTGACCTGAAACACTCTCTGATTCTCTCTATACAGATGCTGCCTGACCTGAAACACTCTCTGATTCTCTCTATACAGATGCTGCCTGACCTGAAACACTCTCTGATTCTCTCTACACAGATGCTGCCTGACCTGAAACACTCTCTGATTCTCTCTACACAGATGCTGCCTGACCTGAAACACTCTCTGATTCTCTCTATACAGATGCTGCCTGACCTGAAACACTCTCTGATTCTCTCTACACAGATGCTGCCTGACCTGAAACACTCTCTGATTCTCTCTACACAGATGCTGCCTGACCTGAAACACTCTCTGATTCTCTCTACAGATGCTGCCTGACCTGAAACACTCTCTGATTCTCTCTACACAGATGCTGCCTGACCTGAAACACTCTCTGATTCTCTCTACACAGATGCTGCCTGACCTGAAACACTCTCTGATTCTCTCTATACAGATGCTGCCTGACCTGAAACACTCTCTGATTCTCTCTACACAGATGCTGCCTGACCTGAAACACTCTCTGATTCTCTCTATACAGATGCTGCCTGACCTGAAACACTCTCTGATTCTCTCTATACAGATGCTGCCTGACCTGAAACACTCTCTGATTCTCTCTACACAGATGCTGCCTGACCTGAAACACTCTCTGATTCTCTCTACACAGATGCTGCCTGACCTGAAACACTCTCTGATTCTCTCTATACAGATGCTGCCTGACCTGAAACACTCTCTGATTCTCTCTACACAGATGCTGCCTGACCTGAAACACTCTCTGATTCTCTCTATACAGATGCTGCCTGACCTGAAACACTCTCTGATTCTCTCTACACAGATGCTGCCTGACCTGAAACACTCTCTGATTCTCTCTACACAGATGCTGCCTGACCTGAAACACTCTCTGATTCTCTCTACACAGATGCTGCCTGACCTGAAACACTCTCTGATTCTCTCTACACAGATGCTGCCTGACCTGAAACACTCTCTGATTCTCTCTACACAGATGCTGCCTGACCTGAAACACTCTCTGATTCTCTCTACACAGATGCTGCCTGACCTGAAACACTCTCTGATTCTCTCTACAGATGCTGCCTGACCTGAAACACTCTCTGATTCTCTCTACACAGATGCTGCCTGACCTGAAACACTCTCTGATTCTCTCTATACAGATGCTGCCTGACCTGAAACACTCTCTGATTCTCTCTACACAGATGCTGCCTGACCTGAAACACTCTCTGATTCTCTCTACACAGATGCTGCCTGACCTGAAACACTCTCTGATTCTCTCTATACAGATGCTGCCTGACCTGAAACACTCTCTGATTCTCTCTACACAGATGCTGCCTGACCTGAAACACTCTCTGATTCTCTCTATACAGATGCTGCCTGACCTGAAACACTCTCTGATTCTCTCTACACAGATGCTGCCTGACCTGAAACACTCTCTGATTCTCTCTACACAGATGCTGCCTGACCTGAAACACTCTCTGATTCTCTCTACACAGATGCTGCCTGACCTGAAACACTCTCTGATTCTCTCTACACAGATGCTGCCTGACCTGAAACACTCTCTGATTCTCTCTACACAGATGCTGCCTGACCTGAAACACTCTCTGATTCTCTCTACACAGATGCTGCCTGACCTGAAACACTCTCTGATTCTCTCTACACAGATGCTGCCTGACCTGAAACACTCTCTGATTCTCTCTACACAGATGCTGCCTGACCTGAAACACTCTCTGATTCTCTCTACACAGATGCTGCCTGACCTGAAACACTCTCTGATTCTCTCTATACAGATGCTGCCTGACCTGAAACACTCTCTGATTCTCTCTACACAGATGCTGCCTGACCTGAAACACTCTCTGATTCTCTCTATACAGATGCTGCCTGACCTGAAACACTCTCTGATTCTCTCTACACAGATGCTGCCTGACCTGAAACACTCTCTGATTCTCTCTACACAGATGCTGCCTGACCTGAAACACTCTCTGATTCTCTCTATACAGATGCTGCCTGACCTGAAACACTCTCTGATTCTCTCTACACAGATGCTGCCTGACCTGAAACACTCTCTGATTCTCTCTACACAGATGCTGCCTGACCTGAAACACTCTCTGATTCTCTCTACACAGATGCTGCCTGACCTGAAACACTCTCTGATTCTCTCTACACAGATGCTGCCTGACCTGAAACACTCTCTGATTCTCTCTATACAGATGCTGCCTGACCTGAAACACTCTCTGATTCTCTCTACACAGATGCTGCCTGACCTGAAACACTCTCTGATTCTCTCTACACAGATGCTGCCTGACCTGAAACACTCTCTGATTCTCTCTACACAGATGCTGCCTGACCTGAAACACTCTCTGATTCTCTCTACACAGATGCTGCCTGACCTGAAACACTCTCTGATTCTCTCTACACAGATGCTGCCTGACCTGAAACACTCTCTGATTCTCTCTATACAGATGCTGCCTGACCTGAAACACTCTCTGATTCTCTCTACACAGATGCTGCCTGACCTGAAACACTCTCTGATTCTCTCTACACAGATGCTGCCTGACCTGAAACACTCTCTGATTCTCTCTACACAGATGCTGCCTGACCTGAAACACTCTCTGATTCTCTCTACACAGATGCTGCCTGACCTGAAACACTCTCTGATTCTCTCTACACAGATGCTGCCTGACCTGAAACACTCTCTGATTCTCTCTACACAGATGCTGCCTGACCTGAAACACTCTCTGATTCTCTCTACACAGATGCTGCCTGACCTGAAACACTCTCTGATTCTCTCTACACAGATGCTGCCTGACCTGAAACACTCTCTGATTCTCTCTACACAGATGCTGCCTGACCTGAAACACTCTCTGATTCTCTCTACACAGATGCTGCCTGACCTGAAACACTCTCTGATTCTCTCTATACAGATGCTGCCTGACCTGAAACACTCTCTGATTCTCTCTACACAGATGCTGCCTGACCTGAAACACTCTCTGATTCTCTCTACACAGATGCTGCCTGACCTGAAACACTCTCTGATTCTCTCTACACAGATGCTGCCTGACCTGAAACACTCTCTGATTCTCTCTACACAGATGCTGCCTGACCTGAAACACTCTCTGATTCTCTCTACACAGATGCTGCCTGACCTGAAACACTCTCTGATTCTCTCTACACAGATGCTGCCTGACCTGAAACACTCTCTGATTCTCTCTACACAGATGCTGCCTGACCTGAAACACTCTCTGATTCTCTCTATACAGATGCTGCCTGACCTGAAACACTCTCTGATTCTCTCTATACAGATGCTGCCTGACCTGAAACACTCTCTGATTCTCTCTACACAGATGCTGCCTGACCTGAAACACTCTCTGATTCTCTCTATACAGATGCTGCCTGACCTGAAACACTCTCTGATTCTCTCTATACAGATGCTGCCTGACCTGAAACACTCTCTGATTCTCTCTACACAGATGCTGCCTGACCTGAAACACTCTCTGATTCTCTCTACACAGATGCTGCCTGACCTGAAACACTCTCTGATTCTCTCTACACAGATGCTGCCTGACCTGAAACACTCTCTGATTCTCTCTACACAGATGCTGCCTGACCTGAAACACTCTCTGATTCTCTCTACACAGATGCTGCCTGACCTGAAACACTCTCTGATTCTCTCTACACAGATGCTGCCTGACCTGAAACACTCTCTGATTCTCTCTATACAGATGCTGCCTGACCTGAAACACTCTCTGATTCTCTCTACACAGATGCTGCCTGACCTGAAACACTCTCTGATTCTCTCTACACAGATGCTGCCTGACCTGAAACACTCTCTGATTCTCTCTACACAGATGCTGCCTGACCTGAAACACTCTCTGATTCTCTCTACACAGATGCTGCCTGACCTGAAACACTCTCTGATTCTCTCTACACAGATGCTGCCTGACCTGAAACACTCTCTGATTCTCTCTACACAGATGCTGCCTGACCTGAAACACTCTCTGATTCTCTCTATACAGATGCTGCCTGACCTGAAACACTCTCTGATTCTCTCTATACAGATGCTGCCTGACCTGAAACACTCTCTGATTCTCTCTACACAGATGCTGCCTGACCTGAAACACTCTCTGATTCTCTCTATACAGATGCTGCCTGACCTGAAACACTCTCTGATTCTCTCTACACAGATGCTGCCTGACCTGAAACACTCTCTGATTCTCTCTATACAGATGCTGCCTGACCTGAAACACTCTCTGATTCTCTCTACACAGATGCTGCCTGACCTGAAACACTCTCTGATTCTCTCTACACAGATGCTGCCTGACCTGAAACACTCTCTGATTCTCTCTACACAGATGCTGCCTGACCTGAAACACTCTCTGATTCTCTCTACACAGATGCTGCCTGACCTGAAACACTCTCTGATTCTCTCTACACAGATGCTGCCTGACCTGAAACACTCTCTGATTCTCTCTATACAGATGCTGCCTGACCTGAAACACTCTCTGATTCTCTCTACACAGATGCTGCCTGACCTGAAACACTCTCTGATTCTCTCTACACAGATGCTGCCTGACCTGAAACACTCTCTGATTCTCTCTACACAGATGCTGCCTGACCTGAAACACTCTCTGATTCTCTCTATACAGATGCTGCCTGACCTGAAACACTCTCTGATTCTCTCTATACAGATGCTGCCTGACCTGAAACACTCTCTGATTCTCTCTACACAGATGCTGCCTGACCTGAAACACTCTCTGATTCTCTCTACACAGATGCTGCCTGACCTGAAACACTCTCTGATTCTCTCTATACAGATGCTGCCTGACCTGAAACACTCTCTGATTCTCTCTACACAGATGCTGCCTGACCTGAAACACTCTCTGATTCTCTCTACACAGATGCTGCCTGACCTGAAACACTCTCTGATTCTCTCTACACAGATGCTGCCTGACCTGAAACACTCTCTGATTCTCTCTACACAGATGCTGCCTGACCTGAAACACTCTCTGATTCTCTCTACACAGATGCTGCCTGACCTGAAACACTCTCTGATTCTCTCTACACAGATGCTGCCTGACCTGAAACACTCTCTGATTCTCTCTATACAGATGCTGCCTGACCTGAAACACTCTCTGATTCTCTCTACACAGATGCTGCCTGACCTGAAACACTCTCTGATTCTCTCTACACAGATGCTGCCTGACCTGAAACACTCTCTGATTCTCTCTATACAGATGCTGCCTGACCTGAAACACTCTCTGATTCTCTCTACACAGATGCTGCCTGACCTGAAACACTCTCTGATTCTCTCTACACAGATGCTGCCTGACCTGAAACACTCTCTGATTCTCTCTACACAGATGCTGCCTGACCTGAAACACTCTCTGATTCTCTCTACACAGATGCTGCCTGACCTGAAACACTCTCTGATTCTCTCTACACAGATGCTGCCTGACCTGAAACACTCTCTGATTCTCTCTACACAGATGCTGCCTGACCTGAAACACTCTCTGATTCTCTCTACACAGATGCTGCCTGACCTGAAACACTCTCTGATTCTCTCTACACAGATGCTGCCTGACCTGAAACACTCTCTGATTCTCTCTATACAGATGCTGCCTGACCTGAAACACTCTCTGATTCTCTCTACACAGATGCTGCCTGACCTGAAACACTCTCTGATTCTCTCTACACAGATGCTGCCTGACCTGAAACACTCTCTGATTCTCTCTACACAGATGCTGCCTGACCTGAAACACTCTCTGATTCTCTCTATACAGATGCTGCCTGACCTGAAACACTCTCTGATTCTCTCTACACAGATGCTGCCTGACCTGAAACACTCTCTGATTCTCTCTACACAGATGCTGCCTGACCTGAAACACTCTCTGATTCTCTCTACACAGATGCTGCCTGACCTGAAACACTCTCTGATTCTCTCTACACAGATGCTGCCTGACCTGAAACACTCTCTGATTCTCTCTACACAGATGCTGCCTGACCTGAAACACTCTCTGATTCTCTCTACACAGATGCTGCCTGACCTGAAACACTCTCTGATTCTCTCTACACAGATGCTGCCTGACCTGAAACACTCTCTGATTCTCTCTACACAGATGCTGCCTGACCTGAAACACTCTCTGATTCTCTCTACACAGATGCTGCCTGACCTGAAACACTCTCTGATTCTCTCTATACAGATGCTGCCTGACCTGAAACACTCTCTGATTCTCTCTACACAGATGCTGCCTGACCTGAAACACTCTCTGATTCTCTCTACACAGATGCTGCCTGACCTGAAACACTCTCTGATTCTCTCTACACAGATGCTGCCTGACCTGAAACACTCTCTGATTCTCTCTACACAGATGCTGCCTGACCTGAAACACTCTCTGATTCTCTCTATACAGATGCTGCCTGACCTGAAACACTCTCTGATTCTCTCTACACAGATGCTGCCTGACCTGAAACACTCTCTGATTCTCTCTACACAGATGCTGCCTGACCTGAAACACTCTCTGATTCTCTCTACACAGATGCTGCCTGACCTGAAACACTCTCTGATTCTCTCTACACAGATGCTGCCTGACCTGAAACACTCTCTGATTCTCTCTACACAGATGCTGCCTGACCTGAAACACTCTCTGATTCTCTCTACACAGATGCTGCCTGACCTGAAACACTCTCTGATTCTCTCTACACAGATGCTGCCTGACCTGAAACACTCTCTGATTCTCTCTATACAGATGCTGCCTGACCTGAAACACTCTCTGATTCTCTCTACACAGATGCTGCCTGACCTGAAACACTCTCTGATTCTCTCTACACAGATGCTGCCTGACCTGAAACACTCTCTGATTCTCTCTACACAGATGCTGCCTGACCTGAAACACTCTCTGATTCTCTCTACACAGATGCTGCCTGACCTGAAACACTCTCTGATTCTCTCTACACAGATGCTGCCTGACCTGAAACACTCTCTGATTCTCTCTACACAGATGCTGCCTGACCTGAAACACTCTCTGATTCTCTCTACACAGATGCTGCCTGACCTGAAACACTCTCTGATTCTCTCTATACAGATGCTGCCTGACCTGAAACACTCTCTGATTCTCTCTACACAGATGCTGCCTGACCTGAAACACTCTCTGATTCTCTCTATACAGATGCTGCCTGACCTGAAACACTCTCTGATTCTCTCTACACAGATGCTGCCTGACCTGAAACACTCTCTGATTCTCTCTATACAGATGCTGCCTGACCTGAAACACTCTCTGATTCTCTCTACACAGATGCTGCCTGACCTGAAACACTCTCTGATTCTCTCTACACAGATGCTGCCTGACCTGAAACACTCTCTGATTCTCTCTATACAGATGCTGCCTGACCTGAAACACTCTCTGATTCTCTCTACACAGATGCTGCCTGACCTGAAACACTCTCTGATTCTCTCTACACAGATGCTGCCTGACCTGAAACACTCTCTGATTCTCTCTACACAGATGCTGCCTGACCTGAAACACTCTCTGATTCTCTCTACACAGATGCTGCCTGACCTGAAACACTCTCTGATTCTCTCTACACAGATGCTGCCTGACCTGAAACACTCTCTGATTCTCTCTACACAGATGCTGCCTGACCTGAAACACTCTCTGATTCTCTCTACACAGATGCTGCCTGACCTGAAACACTCTCTGATTCTCTCTACACAGATGCTGCCTGACCTGAAACACTCTCTGATTCTCTCTACACAGATGCTGCCTGACCTGAAACACTCTCTGATTCTCTCTACACAGATGCTGCCTGACCTGAAACACTCTCTGATTCTCTCTATACAGATGCTGCCTGACCTGAAACACTCTCTGATTCTCTCTACACAGATGCTGCCTGACCTGAAACACTCTCTGATTCTCTCTACACAGATGCTGCCTGACCTGAAACACTCTCTGATTCTCTCTATACAGATGCTGCCTGACCTGAAACACTCTCTGATTCTCTCTACACAGATGCTGCCTGACCTGAAACACTCTCTGATTCTCTCTACACAGATGCTGCCTGACCTGAAACACTCTCTGATTCTCTCTACACAGATGCTGCCTGACCTGAAACACTCTCTGATTCTCTCTACACAGATGCTGCCTGACCTGAAACACTCTCTGATTCTCTCTATACAGATGCTGCCTGACCTGAAACACTCTCTGATTCTCTCTACACAGATGCTGCCTGACCTGAAACACTCTCTGATTCTCTCTATACAGATGCTGCCTGACCTGAAACACTCTCTGATTCTCTCTACACAGATGCTGCCTGACCTGAAACACTCTCTGATTCTCTCTATACAGATGCTGCCTGACCTGAAACACTCTCTGATTCTCTCTACACAGATGCTGCCTGACCTGAAACACTCTCTGATTCTCTCTACACAGATGCTGCCTGACCTGAAACACTCTCTGATTCTCTCTACACAGATGCTGCCTGACCTGAAACACTCTCTGATTCTCTCTACACAGATGCTGCCTGACCTGAAACACTCTCTGATTCTCTCTACACAGATGCTGCCTGACCTGAAACACTCTCTGATTCTCTCTACACAGATGCTGCCTGACCTGAAACACTCTCTGATTCTCTCTACACAGATGCTGCCTGACCTGAAACACTCTCTGATTCTCTCTACACAGATGCTGCCTGACCTGAAACACTCTCTGATTCTCTCTACACAGATGCTGCCTGACCTGAAACACTCTCTGATTCTCTCTACACAGATGCTGCCTGACCTGAAACACTCTCTGATTCTCTCTACACAGATGCTGCCTGACCTGAAACACTCTCTGATTCTCTCTACACAGATGCTGCCTGACCTGAAACACTCTCTGATTCTCTCTACACAGATGCTGCCTGACCTGAAACACTCTCTGATTCTCTCTACACAGATGCTGCCTGACCTGAAACACTCTCTGATTCTCTCTACACAGATGCTGCCTGACCTGAAACACTCTCTGATTCTCTCTACACAGATGCTGCCTGACCTGAAACACTCTCTGATTCTCTCTACAGATGCTGCCTGACCTGAAACACTCTCTGATTCTCTCTATACAGATGCTGCCTGACCTGAAACACTCTCTGATTCTCTCTACACAGATGCTGCCTGACCTGAAACACTCTCTGATTCTCTCTACACAGATGCTGCCTGACCTGAAACACTCTCTGATTCTCTCTACACAGATGCTGCCTGACCTGAAACACTCTCTGATTCTCTCTACACAGATGCTGCCTGACCTGAAACACTCTCTGATTCTCTCTACACAGATGCTGCCTGACCTGAAACACTCTCTGATTCTCTCTACACAGATGCTGCCTGACCTGAAACACTCTCTGATTCTCTCTACACAGATGCTGCCTGACCTGAAACACTCTCTGATTCTCTCTACACAGATGCTGCCTGACCTGAAACACTCTCTGATTCTCTCTATACAGATGCTGCCTGACCTGAAACACTCTCTGATTCTCTCTACACAGATGCTGCCTGACCTGAAACACTCTCTGATTCTCTCTATACAGATGCTGCCTGACCTGAAACACTCTCTGATTCTCTCTACACAGATGCTGCCTGACCTGAAACACTCTCTGATTCTCTCTACAGATGCTGCCTGACCTGAAACACTCTCTGATTCTCTCTACACAGATGCTGCCTGACCTGAAACACTCTCTGATTCTCTCTACACAGATGCTGCCTGACCTGAAACACTCTCTGATTCTCTCTACACAGATGCTGCCTGACCTGAAACACTCTCTGATTCTCTCTACACAGATGCTGCCTGACCTGAAACACTCTCTGATTCTCTCTACACAGATGCTGCCTGACCTGAAACACTCTCTGATTCTCTCTACACAGATGCTGCCTGACCTGAAACACTCTCTGATTCTCTCTATACAGATGCTGCCTGACCTGAAACACTCTCTGATTCTCTCTACAGATGCTGCCTGACCTGAAACACTCTCTGATTCTCTCTACACAGATGCTGCCTGACCTGAAACACTCTCTGATTCTCTCTACACAGATGCTGCCTGACCTGAAACACTCTCTGATTCTCTCTACACAGATGCTGCCTGACCTGAAACACTCTCTGATTCTCTCTATACAGATGCTGCCTGACCTGAAACACTCTCTGATTCTCTCTACACAGATGCTGCCTGACCTGAAACACTCTCTGATTCTCTCTACACAGATGCTGCCTGACCTGAAACACTCTCTGATTCTCTCTACACAGATGCTGCCTGACCTGAAACACTCTCTGATTCTCTCTACACAGATGCTGCCTGACCTGAAACACTCTCTGATTCTCTCTACACAGATGCTGCCTGACCTGAAACACTCTCTGATTCTCTCTATACAGATGCTGCCTGACCTGAAACACTCTCTGATTCTCTCTACACAGAT
The DNA here is from genome assembly GCF_017639515.1 of Carcharodon carcharias. Classification (NCBI taxonomy): domain Eukaryota; kingdom Metazoa; phylum Chordata; class Chondrichthyes; order Lamniformes; family Lamnidae; genus Carcharodon; species Carcharodon carcharias. The sequence continues at coordinate 10,027,444 of NC_054470.1, forward strand.
GCTGCCTGACCTGAAAACTCTCTGATTCTCTCTACACAGATGCTGCCTGACCTGAAACACTCTCTGATTCTCTCTATACAGATGCTGCCTGACCTGAAACACTCTCTGATTCTCTCTACACAGATGCTGCCTGACCTGAAACACTCTCTGATTCTCTCTACACAGATGCTGCCTGACCTGAAACACTCTCTGATTCTCTCTATACAGATGCTGCCTGACCTGAAACACTCTCTGATTCTCTCTACACAGATGCTGCCTGACCTGAAACACTCTCTGATTCTCTCTACACAGATGCTGCCTGACCTGAAACACTCTCTGATTCTCTCTACACAGATGCTGCCTGACCTGAAACACTCTCTGATTCTCTCTACAGATGCTGCCTGACCTGAAACACTCTCTGATTCTCTCTATACAGATGCTGCCTGACCTGAAACACTCTCTGATTCTCTCTACACAGATGCTGCCTGACCTGAAACACTCTCTGATTCTCTCTACACAGATGCTGCCTGACCTGAAACACTCTCTGATTCTCTCTACACAGATGCTGCCTGACCTGAAACACTCTCTGATTCTCTCTACACAGATGCTGCCTGACCTGAAACACTCTCTGATTCTCTCTACACAGATGCTGCCTGACCTGAAACACTCTCTGATTCTCTCTATACAGATGCTGCCTGACCTGAAACACTCTCTGATTCTCTCTACACAGATGCTGCCTGACCTGAAACACTCTCTGATTCTCTCTACACAGATGCTGCCTGACCTGAAACACTCTCTGATTCTCTCTATACAGATGCTGCCTGACCTGAAACACTCTCTGATTCTCTCTATACAGATGCTGCCTGACCTGAAACACTCTCTGATTCTCTCTACACAGATGCTGCCTGACCTGAAACACTCTCTGATTCTCTCTATACAGATGCTGCCTGACCTGAAACACTCTCTGATTCTCTCTACACAGATGCTGCCTGACCTGAAACACTCTCTGATTCTCTCTACACAGATGCTGCCTGACCTGAAACACTCTCTGATTCTCTCTACACAGATGCTGCCTGACCTGAAACACTCTCTGATTCTCTCTACACAGATGCTGCCTGACCTGAAACACTCTCTGATTCTCTCTACACAGATGCTGCCTGACCTGAAACACTCTCTGATTCTCTCTATACAGATGCTGCCTGACCTGAAACACTCTCTGATTCTCTCTACACAGATGCTGCCTGACCTGAAACACTCTCTGATTCTCTCTACACAGATGCTGCCTGACCTGAAACACTCTCTGATTCTCTCTACACAGATGCTGCCTGACCTGAAACACTCTCTGATTCTCTCTATACAGATGCTGCCTGACCTGAAACACTCTCTGATTCTCTCTACACAGATGCTGCCTGACCTGAAACACTCTCTGATTCTCTCTACACAGATGCTGCCTGACCTGAAACACTCTCTGATTCTCTCTATACAGATGCTGCCTGACCTGAAACACTCTCTGATTCTCTCTACACAGATGCTGCCTGACCTGAAACACTCTCTGATTCTCTCTACACAGATGCTGCCTGACCTGAAACACTCTCTGATTCTCTCTACACAGATGCTGCCTGACCTGAAACACTCTCTGATTCTCTCTATACAGATGCTGCCTGACCTGAAACACTCTCTGATTCTCTCTACACAGATGCTGCCTGACCTGAAACACTCTCTGATTCTCTCTACACAGATGCTGCCTGACCTGAAACACTCTCTGATTCTCTCTACACAGATGCTGCCTGACCTGAAACACTCTCTGATTCTCTCTACACAGATGCTGCCTGACCTGAAACACTCTCTGATTCTCTCTATACAGATGCTGCCTGACCTGAAACACTCTCTGATTCTCTCTACACAGATGCTGCCTGACCTGAAACACTCTCTGATTCTCTCTACACAGATGCTGCCTGACCTGAAACACTCTCTGATTCTCTCTATACAGATGCTGCCTGACCTGAAACACTCTCTGATTCTCTCTACACAGATGCTGCCTGACCTGAAACACTCTCTGATTCTCTCTAAACAGATGCTGCCTGACCTGAAACACTCTCTGATTCTCTCTACACAGATGCTGCCTGACCTGAAACACTCTCTGATTCTCTCTATACAGATGCTGCCTGACCTGAAACACTCTCTGATTCTCTCTACACAGATGCTGCCTGACCTGAAACACTCTCTGATTCTCTCTACACAGATGCTGTCTGACCTGAAACACTCTCTGATTCTCTCTACACAGATGCTGCCTGACCTGAAACACTCTCTGATTCTCTCTACACAGATGCTGCTTGACCTGAAACACTCACCAATTCTCTCTACAAAGATGCTACCTGACCTGAAACACTCTCTGATTCTCTCTGCACAGATGCTGTCTGATCTGAAACACTCTCTGATTCTCTCTACACAGATGCTGTCTGACCTGAAACACTCTGATTCTCTCTACACGGATGCTGCCTGACCTGAAACACACTCTGATTCTCTCAATACAGATGGTGCCTGACCTGAAACACTCTCTGATTCTCTCTATACAGATGCTGCCTGACCTAAAGCACTCTCTGATTCTCTCTACACAGATGCTGTCTGTTCTGAAACACTCTCTGATTCTCTCTATACAGATGCTGTCTGACCTGAAAGACTCTCTGATTCTGTCTAAACAGATGCTGTCTGACCTGAAACACTCTCTGATTCTCTCTTTACAGATGCTGCTTGACCTGAAACACTCACCAATTCTCTCTACACAGATGGTGCCTGACCTGAAACACTCTCTGATTCTCTCTATACAGATGCTGCCTGACCTGAAACACTAACTGATTCTCTCTATACAGATGGTGCCTGACCTGAAACAGTCTCTGATTCTCTCTACACAGGTCCTGCATGAAATGAAAAACTCTCAGATTCTCTCTACGCAGATGATGCCTGACCTGAAATACTCTCTGATTCTCTCTACACAGATGCTGAACTGACCTGAAACACTCCCTGATTCTCTCTATATAGATGCTGCCTAACCTGAAACACTCTCTGATTCTCTCTGTACAGATGCTGCCTGACCTGAAACACTCTGATTCTCTCTACACAGATGCTGCCTGACCTGAAACACACTCTGATTCTCTCTATACAGATGCTGCCTGCCTGAAGCACTCTCTGATTCTCTCTACACAGATGCTGCCTGACCTGAAACACTAACTGATTCTCTCTATACAGATGGTGCCTGACCTGAAACACTCTCTGAATTTCTCTACACAGATGCTGTCTGACCTGAAACACTCTCTGATTCTCTCTACACAGGTCCTGAATGACATGAAAAACTCTCAGATTCTCTCTACGCAGATGATGCCTGACCTGAAACACTCTCTGATTCTCTCTACACAGATGCTGCCTGACCTGAAACACTCTCTGATTCTCTATACACAGATGCTGAACTGACCTGAAACACTCCCTGATTCTCTCTATATAGATGCTGCCTAACCTGAAACACTCTCTGATTCTCTCTGTACAGATGCTGCCTGACCTGAAACACTCTGATTCTCTCTACACAGATGCTGCCTGACCTGAAACACACTCTGATTCTCTCTATACAGATGCTGCCTGACCTGAAGCACTCTCTGATTCTCTCTACACAGATGCTGCCTGACGTGAAACACTAACTGATTCTCTCTATACAGATGGTGCCTGACCTGAAACACTCTCTGAATTTCTCAACACAGATGCTGTCTGACCTGAAACACTCTCTGATTCTCTCTACACAGGTCCTGAATGACATGAAAAACTCTCAGATTCTCTCTACGCAGATGATGCCTGACCTGAAACACTCTCTTGATTCTCTCTACACAGATGCTGCCTGACCTGAAACACTCTCTCATTCTCTCTACACAGATGCTGAACTGACCTGAAACACTCCATGATTCTCTCTATACAGATGCTGCCTAACCTGAAACACTCTCTGATTCTCTCTGTATAGATGAAGACTGACCTGAAAGCACTCTCTGATTCCTCTACACAGATGCTGCCTGTCTGAAACACACTCTGATTCTCTCTATACAGATGCTGCCTGACCTGAAAGCACTCTCTGATTCTCTCTAACACAGATGCTGTCTGACCTGAAACACTCTCTGATTCTCTCTATACAGATGCTGCCTGACCTGAAAGCACTCTCTATTCTCTCTACACAGATGCTGCCTGACCTGAAACACTCTCTGATTCTCTCTATACAGATGCTGCTGACCTGAAACACTATCTGATTCTCTCTACACAGATGGTGCCTGACCTGAAACACTCTCTGATGCTCTCTACACAGGTCCTGCATGACATCAAAAACTCTCAGATTCTCTCTACGCAGATGATGCCTGACCTGAAACACTCTCTGTTTCTCTCAACAGAGATGCTGCCTAACCTGAAACACTCTCTGATTCTCTCTGTACAGATGAAGCCTGACCTGAAACATTCTCTGATTCTCTCGACACATGTGCTGCCTGACCTGAAACACTCTCTGATTCTCTCTACACAGATGCTGCCTGACCTGAAACACTCTCTGATTCTCTCTAGACAGATGCTGCCTGACTGAAACACTCTCTGATTCTCTCTACACAGATGCTGCCTGACCTGAAACACTCTCTGATTCTCTCTATACAGATGCTGCCTGACCTGAAACACTCTCTGATTCTCTCTACACAGATGCTGCCTGACCTGAAACACTCTCTGATTCTCTCTATACAGTGCTGCCTGACCTGAAACACTCTCTGATTCTCTCTACACAGATGCTGCCTGACCTGAAACACTCTCTGATTCTCTCTACACAGATGCTGCCTGACCTGAAACACTCTCTGATTCTCTCTACACAGATGCTGCCTGACCTGAAACACTCTCTGATTCTCTCTACACAGATGCTGCCTGACCTGAAACACTCTCTGATTCTCTCTATACAGATGCTGCCTGACCTGAAACACTCTCTGATTCTCTCTACACAGATGCTGCCTACCTGAAACACTCTCTGATTCTCTCTACTACAGATGCTGCCTGACCTGAAACACTCTCTGATTCTCTCTACACAGATGCTGCCTGACCTGAAACACTCTCTGATTCTCTCTATACAGATGCTGCCGACCTGAAACACTCTCTGATTCTCTCTATACAGATGCTGCCTGACCTGAAACACTCTCTGATTCTCTCTACACAGATGCTGCTGACTGAAACACTCTCTGATTCTCTCTACACAGATGCTGCCTGACCTGAAACACTCTCTGATTCTCTCTACACAGATGCTGCCTGACCTGAAACACTCTCTGTTCTCTCTACACAGATGCTGCCTGACCTGAAACACTCTCTGATTCTCTCTACACAGATGCTGCCTGACCTGAAAACACTCTCTGATTCTCTCTACACAGATGCTGCCTGACCTGAAACACTCACTGATTCTCTCTATACAGATGCTGCCTAACCTGAAACACTCTCTGATTCTCTCTATACAGATGCTGCCTGACCTGAAACACTCTCTGATTCTCTCTACACAGATGCTGCCTGACCTGAAACACTCTCTGATTCTCTCTATACAGATGCTGCCTGACCTGAAACACTCTCTGATTCTCTCTACACAGATGCTGCCTGACCTGAAACACTCTCTGATTCTCTCTACACAGATGCTGCCTGACCTGAAACACTCTCTGATTCTCTCTACACAGATGCTGCCTGACCTGAAACACTCTCTGATTCTCTCTATACAGATGCTGCCTGACCTGAAACACTCTCTGATTCTCTCTACACAGATGCTGACTGACCTGAAACACTCTCTGATTCTCTCTACACAGATGCTGCCTGACCTGAAACACTCTCTGATTCTCTCTACGCAGATGATGCCTGACCTGAAACACTCTCTGTTTCTCTCAACAGAGATGCTGCCTAACCTGAAACACTCTCTGATTCTCTCTGTACAGATGAAGCCTGACCTGAAACATTCTCTGATTCTCTCGACACATGTGCTGCCTGACCTGAAACACTCTCTGATTCTCTCTATACAGATGCTGCCTGAGCTGAAACACTCTCTGATTCTCTCTATACAGATGCTGCCTGACCTGAAACACTCTCTGATTCTCTCTACACAGATGCTCTCTGAACTGAAACAATCTCTGATTCCCTCTATACAGATGCTGCATGACCTGAAACACTCTCCGATTCTCTCTACACATATGCTGCCTGACCTGAAACACTCTCTGATTCTCACTATATAGCTGCTGCCTGACCTGAAACATTCTCCGATGCTCTCTACACAGATGCTGTCTGACCTGAAACACTCTCTGATTCTCTCTATACAGATGCTGCCTGACCTGAAACACTCTCTGATTCTGTCTAAACAGATGCTGTCTGACCTGAAACACTCTCTGATTCTCTCTTTACAGATGCTGCTTGACCTGAAACACTCTCAGATTCTCTCTACAAGATGCTACCTGACCTGAAACACTCTCTGATTCTCTCTACACAGATGCTGCTGACCTGAAACACTCTCTGATTCTCTCTATACAGATGCTGCCTGACCTGAACACTCTCTGATTCTCTCTACACAGATGCTGCCTGACTGAAACACTCTCTGATTCTCTCTATACAGATGCTGCCTGACCTGAAACACTCTCTGATTCTCTCTATACAGATGCTGCCTGACCTGAAACACTCTCTGATTCTCTCTACACAGATGCTGTCTGACTGAAACACTCTCTGATTCTCTCTACCAGATGCTGCCTGACCTGAAACACTCTCTGATTCTCTCTACACAGATGCTGCCTGACCTGAAACACTCTCTGATTCTCTCTACACAGATGCTGACTGACCTGAAACACTCCATGATTCTCTCTACACAGATGCTGCCTGACCTGAAACACTCTCTGATTCTCTCTATACAGATGCTGCCTGACCTGAAACACTCTCTGATTCTCTCTATACAGATGCTGCCTGACCTGAAACACTCTCTGATTCTCTCTACACAGATGCTGCCTGACCTGAAACACTCTCTGATTCTCTCTACACAGATGCTGCCTGACCTGAAAGACTCTCTGATTCTCTCTACACAGATGCTGACTGACCTGAAACACTCTCTGATTCTCTCTATACAGATGCTGCCTGACCTGAAACACTCTCTGATTCTCTCTGTACAGATGCTGCCTGACCTGAAACACTCTGATTCTCTCTACACAGATGCTGCCTGACCTGAAACACTCTCTGATTCTCTCTATACAGATGCTGCCTGCCTGAAGCACTCTCTGATTCTCTCTACACAGATGCTGCCTGACCTGAAACACTCTCTGATTCTCTCTATACAGATGCTGCCTGACCTGAAACACTCTCTGAATTTCTCTACACAGATGCTGTCTGACCTGAAACACTCTCTGATTCTCTCTACACAGGTCCTGAATGACATGAAAAACTCTCAGATTCTCTCTACGCAGATGATGCCTGACCTGAAACACTCTCTGATTCTCTCTACACAGATGCTGCCTGACCTGAAACACTCTCTGATTCTCTCTACACAGATGCTGCCTGACCTGAAACACTCTCTGATTCTCTCTATACAGATGCTGCCTGACCTGAAACACTCTCTGATTCTCTCTATACAGATGCTGCCTGACCTGAAACACTCTCTGATTCTCTCTATACAGATGCTGCCTGACCTGAAACACTCTCTGATTCTCTCTATACAGATGTTGCCTGACCTGAAACACTCTCTGATTCTCTCTACACAGATGCTGCCTGACCTGAAACACTCTCTGATTCTCTCTATACAGATGCTGCCTGACCTGAAACACTCTCTGATTCTCTCTACACAGATGCTGCCTGACCTGAAACACTCTCTGATTCTCTCTACACAGATGCTGCCTGACCTGAAACACTCTCTGATTCTCTCTACCAGATGCTGCCTGACCTGAAACACTCTCTGATTCTCTCTACACAGATGCTGCCTGACCTGAAACACTCTCTGATTCTCTCTACACAGATGCTGCCTGACCTGAAACACTCTCTGATTCTCTCTACACAGATGCTGCCTGACCTGAAACACTCTCTGATTCTCTCTACACAGATGCTGCCTGACCTGAAACACTCTCTGATTCTCTCTACACAGATGCTGCCTGACCTGAAACACTCTCTGATTCTCTCTATACAGATGCTGCCTGACCTGAAACACTCTCTGATTCTCTCTACACAGATGCTGCCTGACCTGAAACACTCTCTGATTCTCTCTATACAGATGCTGCCTGACCTGAAAGCACTCTCTGATTCTCTCTACACAGATGCTGCCTGACCTGAAACACTCTCTGATTCTCTCTATACAGATGCTGCTGACCTGAAACACTCTCTGATTCTCTCTACACAGATGCTGCCTGAGCTGAAACACTCTCTGATTCTCTCTATACAGATGCTGCCTGACCTGAAACACTCTCTGATTCTCTCTACACAGATGCTGCCTGACCTGAAACACTCTCTGATTCTCTCTACACAGATGCTGCCTGACCTGAAACACTCTCTGATTCTCTCTACACAGATGCTGCCTGACCTGAAACACTCTCTGATTCTCTCTACACAGATGCTGAACTGACCTGAAACACTCCCTGATTCTCTCTATACAGATGCTGCCTAACCTGAAACACTCTCTGATTCTCTCTGTACAGATGCTGCCTGACCTGAAACACTCTGATTCTCTCTACACAGATGCTGCCTGACCTGAAACACACTCTGATTCTCTCTATACAGATGCTGCCTGACCTGAAAGCACTCTCTGATTCTCTCTACACAGATGCTGCCTGACCTGAAACACTATCTGATTCTCTCTATACAGATGCTGCCTGACCTGAAACACTCTCTGATTCTCTCTACACAGATGCTGTCTGACCTGAAACACTCTCTGATTCTCTCTACACAGATGCTGACTGACCTGAAACACTCTCTGAGTCTCTCTTACAGATGCTGCCTGACCTGAAACACTCTCTGATTCTCTCTACACAGATGCTGCCTGACCTGAAACACTCTCTGATTCTCTCTACACAGATGCTGCCTGACCTGAAACACTCTCTGATTCTCTCTATACAGATGCTGCCTGACCTGAAACACTCTCTGATTCTCTCTATACAGATGCTGCCTGACCTGAAACACTCTCTGATTCTCTCTACACAGATGCTGCCTGACCTGAAACACTCTCTGATTCTCTCTATACAGATGCTGCTTGACCTGAAACACTCTCTGATTCTCTCTACACAGATGCTGCCTGACTGAAACACTCTCTGATTCTCTCTATACAGATGCTGCCTGACCTGAAACACTCTCTGATTCTCTCTACACAGATGCTGCCTGACCTGAAACACTCTCTGATTCTCTCTACACAGATGCCTGCCTGACCTGAAACACTCTCTGATTCTCTCTACACAGATGCTGCCTGACCTGAAACACTCTCTGATTCTCTCTACACAGATGCTGCCTGACCTGAAACACTCTCTGATTCTCTCTACACAGATGCTGCCTGACCTGAAACACTCTCTGATTCTCTCTATACAGATGCTGCCTGACCTGAAACACTCTCTGATTCTCTCTACACAGATGCTGCCTGACCTGAAACACTCTCTGATTCTCTCTACACAGATGCTGCCTGACCTGAAACACTCTCTGATTCTCTCTACACAGATGCTGCCTGACCTGAAACACTCTCTGATTCTCTCTACACAGATGCTGCCTGACCTGAAACACTCTCTGATTCTCTCTATACAGATGCTGCCTGACCTGAAACACTCTCTGATTCTCTCTATACAGATGCTGCCTGACCTGAAACACTCTCTGATTCTCTCTATACAGATGCTGCCTGACCTGAAACACTCTCTGATTCTCTCTACACAGATGCTGCCTGACCTGAAACACTCTCTGATTCTCTCTATACAGATGCTGCCTGACCTGAAACACTCTCTGATTCTCTCTACACAGATGCTGCCTGACCTGAAACACTCTCTGATTCTCTCTACACAGATGCTGCCTGACCTGAAACACTCTCTGATTCTCTCTATACAGATGCTGCCTGACCTGAAACACTCTCTGATTCTCTCTATACAGATGCTGACTGACCTGAAACACTCTCTGATTCTCTCTACACAGATGCTGCCTGACCTGAAACACTCTCTGATTCTCTCTACACAGATGCTGCCTGACCTGAAACACTCTCTGATTCTCTCAATACAGATGCTGCCTGACCTGAAACACTCTCTGATTCTCTCTACACAGATGCTCTCTGACCTGAAACACTCTCTGATTCTCTCTATACAGATGCTGCCTGACCTGAAACACTCTCTGATTCTCTCTACACAGATGCTGCCTGACCTGAAACACTCTCTGATTCTCTCTATACAGATGCTGCCTGACCTGAAACACTCTCTGATTCTCTCTATACAGATGCTTGCCTGACCTGAAACACTCTCTGATTCTCTCTACACAGATGCTGCCTGACCTGAAACACTCTCTGATTCTCTCTATACAGATGCTGCCTGACCTGAAACACTCTCTGATTCTCTCTATACAGATGCTGCCTGACCTGAAACACTCTCTGATTCTCTCTACACAGATGCTGCCTGACCTGAAACACTCTCTGATTCTCTCTACACAGATGCTGCCTGACCTGAAACACTCTCTGATTCTCTCTACACAGATGCTGCCTGACCTGAAACACTCTCTGATTCTCTCTATACAGCTGCTGCCTGACCTGAAACACTCTCTGATTCTCTCTACACAGATGCTGCCTGACCTGAAACACTCTCTGATTCCTCTCTATACAGATGCTGCCTGACCTGAAACACTCTCTGATTCTCTCTACACAGATGCTGTCTGACCTGAAACACTCTCTGATTCTCTCTACACAGGATGCTGTCTGACCTGAAACACTCTCTGATTCTCTCTAACAGATGCTGCCTGACCTGAAACACTCTCTGATTCTCTCTACACAGATGCTGCCTGACCTGAAACACTCTCTGATTCTCTCTAAACAGATGCTGTCTGACCTGAAACACTCTCTGATTCTCTCTATACAGATGCTGCTGACCTGAAACACTCTCTGATTCTCTCTACACAGATGCTGCCTGACCTGAAACACTCTCTGATTCTCTCTACACAGATGCTGCCTGACCTGAAACACTCTCTGATTTTCTCTACACAGATGCTGTCTGACCTGAAACACTCTCTGATTCCTCTCTACACAGATGCTGCCTGACCTGAAACACACTCTGATTCTCTCTATACAGATGCTGCCTGACCTGAAACACTCTCTGATTCTCTCTACACAGATGCTGCCTGACCTAAACACTCTCTGATTCTCTCTACACAGATGCTGCCTGATCTGAAACACTCTCTGATTCTCTCTATACAGATGCTGCCTGACCTGAAACACTCTCTGATTCTCTCTATACAGATGCTGCCTGACCTGAAACACTCCCTGATTCTGTCTACACAGATGCTGACCTGACCTGAAACACTCACCAATTCTCTCTACACAGATGGTGCCTGACCTGAAACACTCTCTGATTCTCTCTATACAGATGCTGCCTGACCTGAAACACTAACTGATTCTCTCTATCAGATGGTGCCTGAGACCTGAAACAGTCTCTGATTCTATCTACACAGGTCTGACATGACCTGAAAACTCTCAGATTCTCTCTACAGCAGATGATGCCTGACCTGAAACACTCTCTGATTCTCTCTTCACAGATGCTGAACTGACCTGAAACACTCCCTGATTCTCTCTATATAGATGCTGCCTAACCTGAAACACTCTCTGATTCTCTCTGTACAGATGCTGCCTGACCTGAAACACTCTGATTCTCTCTACACAGATGCTGCCTGACCTGAACACACTCTGATTCTCTCTATACAGATGCTGCCTGACCTGAAGCACTCTTCTGATTCTCTCTACACAGATGCTGCCTGACCTGAAACACTAACTGATTCTCTCTATACAGATGGTGCCTGACCTGAAACACTCTCTGAATTCTCTCTACACAGATGCTGTCTGACCTGAAACACTCTCTGATTCTCTCTACACAGTGCCTGAATGACATGAAACACTCTCAGATTCTCTCTACACAGATGATGCCTGACCTGAAACACTCTCTGATTCTCTCTACACAGATGCTGCCTGACCTGAAACACTCTCTCGATTCTCTATACACAGATGCTGACTGACCTGAAACACTCCCTGATTCTCTCTACATAGATGCTGCCTGACCTGAAACACTCTCTGATTCTCTCTGTACAGATGCTGCCTGACCTGAAACACTCTGATTCTATTTACACAGATGCTGCCTGACCTGAAACACACTCTGATTCTCTCTACACAGATGCTGCCTGACCTGAAGCACTCTCTGATTCTCTCTACACAGATGCTGCCTGACCTGAAACACTAACTGATTCTCTCTACACAGATGCTGCCTGACCTGAAACACTCTCTCAATTTCTCAACACAGATGCTGTCTGACCTGAAACACTCTCTGATTCTCTCTACACAGGTCTGCCTGACCTGAAAACTCTCTGATTCTCTCTACACAGATGATGCCTGACCTGAAACACTCTCTGATTCTCTCTACACAGATGCTGCCTGACCTGAAACACTCTCTGATTCTCTCTACACAGATGCTGAACTGACCTGAAACACTCCATGATTCTCTCTATACAGATGCTGCCTGACCTGAAACACTCTCTGATTCTCTCTATACAGATGCTGCCTGACCTGAAACACTCTCTGATTCTCTCTACACAGATGCTGCCTGACCTGAAACACTCTCTGATTCTCTCTACACAGATGCTGCCTGACCTGAAACACTCTCTGATTCTCTCTATACAGATGCTGCCTGACCTGAAACACTCTCTGATTCTCTCTACACAGATGCTGCCTGACCTGAAACACTCTCTGATTCTCTCTATACAGATGCTGCCTGACCTGAAACACTCTCTGATTCTCTCTACACAGATGCTGCCTGACCTGAAACACTCTCTGATTCTCTCTATATAGATGCTGCCTGACCTGAAACACTCTCTGATTCTCTCTACACAGATGCTGCCTGACCTGAAACACTCTCTGATTCTCTCTATACAGATGCTGCCTGACCTTAATCACTCTCTGATTCTCTCTACACAGCTGCTGCCTGACCTGAAACACTCTCTGATTCTCTCTATACAGATGCTGCCTGAGCTGAAACACTCTCTGATTCTCTCTATACAGATGCTGCCTGACCTGAAACACTCTCTGATTCTCTCTACACAGATGCTGCCTGACCTGAAACACTCTCTGATTCTCTCTACACAGGTGCTGACTGACATGAAAAACTCTCTGATTCTCTCTACACAGATGCTGCCTGACCTGAAACACTCTCTGATTCTCTCTACACAGATGCTGCCTGACCTGAAACACTCTCTGATTCTCTCTACACAGATGCTGACTGACCTGAAACACTCTCTGATTCTCTCTACACAGATGCTGCCTGACCTGAAACACTCTCTGATTCTCTCTTACAGATGCTGCCTGACCTGAAACACTCTCTGATTCTCTCTACACAGATGCTGCCTGACCTGAAACACTCTCTGATTCTCTCTACACAGATTCTGCCTGACCTGAAACACACTCTGATTCTCTCTACACAGATGCTGTTTGACCTGAAACACTCTCTGATTCTCTCTACACAGATGCTGCCTGACCTGAAACACACTCTGATTCTCTCTACACAGATGCTGTTTGACCTGAAACACTCTCTGATTCTCTCTACACAGATGCTGCATGACCTGAAACACTCTCCGATTCTCTCTACACATATGCTGCCTGACCTGAAACACTCTCTGATTCTCTCTATACAGATGCTGCCTGACCTGAACACTCTCTGATTCTCTCTACACAGATGCTGCCTGACCTGAAACACTCTCTGATTCTCTCTATACAGATGCTGCCTGACCTGAAACACTCTCTGATTCTCTCTATACAGATGCTGCCTGACCTGAAACACTCTCTGATTCTCTCTACACAGATGCTGCCTGACCTGAAACACTCTCTGATTCTCTCTACACAGATGCTGCCTGACCTGAAACACTCTCTGATTCTCTCTACACAGATGCTGCCTGACCTGAAACACTCTCTGATTCTCTCTACACAGATGCTGCCTGACCTGAAACACTCTCTGATTCTCTCTACACAGATGCTGCCTGACCTGAAACACTCTCTGATTCTCTCTACACAGATGCTGCCTGACCTGAAACACTCTCTGATTCTCTCTATACAGATGCTGCCTGACCTGAAACACTCTCTGATTCTCTCTATACAGATGCTGCCTGACCTGAAACACTCTCTGATTCTCTCTATACAGATGCTGCCTGACCTGAAACACTCTCTGATTCTCTCTACACAGATGCTGCCTGACCTGAAACACTCTCTGATTCTCTCTACACAGATGCTGCCTGACCTGAAACACTCTCTGATTCTCTCTATACAGATGCTGCCTGACCTGAAACACTCTCTGATTCTCTCTACACAGATGCTGCCTGACCTGAAACACTCTCTGATTCTCTCTATACAGATGCTGCCTGAGCCTGAAACACTCTCTGATTCTCTCTACACAGATGCTGCCTGACCTGAAACACTCTCTGATTCTCTCTACACAGATGCTGCCTGACCTGAAACACTCTCTGATTCTCTCTACACAGATGCTGCCTGACCTGAAACACTCTCTGATTCTCTCTACACAGATGCTGCCTGACCTGAAACACTCTCTGATTCTCTCTACACAGATGCTGCCTGACCTGAAACACACTCTGATTCTCTCTACACAGATGCTGCCTGACCTGAAACACTCTCTGATTCTCTCTACAGATGCTGCCTGACCTGAAACACTCTCTGATTCTCTCTATACAGATGCTGCCTGACCTGAAACACTCTCTGATTCTCTCTACACAGATGCTGACTGACCTGAAACACTCTCTGATTCTCTCTATACAGATGCTGCCTGACCTGAAAGCACTCTCTGATTCTCTCTACACAGATGCTGCCTGACCTGAAACACTCTCTGATTCTCTCTATACAGATGCTGCCTGACCTGAAACACTCTCTGATTCTCTCTACACAGTGCTGTCCTGACCTGAAACACTCTCTGATTCTCTCTACACAGATGCTGCCTGACCTGAAACACTCTCTGATTCCTCTATACAGATGCTGCCTGACCTGAAACACTCTCTGATTCTCTCTACACAGATGCTGCCTGACCTGAAACACTCTCTGATTCTCTCTATACAGATGCTGCCTGACCTGAAACATTCTCTGATTCTCTCTACACAGATGCTGCCTGACCTGAAACACTCTCTGATTCTCTCTACACAGATGCTGCCTGACCTGAAACATCTCTGATTCTCTCTACACAGATGCTGCCTGACCTGAAACACTCTCTGATTCTCTCTATACAGATGCTGCCTGACCTGAAACACTCTCTGATTCTCTCTACACAGATGCTGCCTGACCTGAAACACTCTCTGATTCTCTCTATACAGATGCTGCCTGACCTGAAACACTCTCTGATTCTCTCTACACAGATGCTGCTGACCTGAAACACTCTCTGATTCTCTCTACACAGTCCTGCCTGACCTGAAACACTCTCTGATTCTCTCATACAGATGATGCCTGACCTGAAACACTCTCTGATTCTCTCTACACAGATGCTGCCTGACCTGAAACACTCTCTGATTCTCTCTACTCAGATGCTGACTGACCTGAAACACTCTCTGATTCTCTCTATCAGATGCTGCCTGACCTGAAACACTCTCTGATTCTCTCTAACAGATGCTGCCTGACCTGAAACACTCTCTGATTCTCTCTACACAGATGCTGCCTGACCTGAAACACTCTCTGATTCTCTCTATACAGATGCTGCCTGACCTGAAACACTCTCTGATTCTCTCTATACAGATGCTGCCTGACCTGAAACACTCTCTGATTCTCTCTATACAGATGCTGTCTGACCTGAAACACTCTCTGATTCTCTCTACACAGATGCTGCATGACCTGAAACACTCTCTGATTCTCTCACACAGATGCTGCCTGACCTGAAACACTCTCTGATTCTCTCTATACAGATGCTGACTGACCTGAAACACTCTCTGATTCTCTCTACAAGATGCTGCCTGACCTGAAACACTCTCTGATTCTCTCTGAACAGATGCTGCCTGACCTGAAACACTCTGATTCTCTCTACACAGATGCTGCCTGACCTGAAACACACTCTGATTCTCTCTATACAGATGCTGCCTGACCTGAACACTCTCTGATTCTCTCTACACAGATGCTGCCTGACCTGAAACACTCGCTGATTCTCTCTATACAGATGCTGCCTGACCTGAAACACTCTCTGATTCTCTCTACACAGATGCTTTCTGACCTGAAACACTCTCTGATTCTCTCTACACAGATGCTGCCTGACCTGAAACACTCTCTGATTCTCTCTACACAGATGCTGCCTGACCTGAAACACTCTCTGATTCTCTCTACACAGATGCTGCCTGACCTGAAACACTCTCTGATTCTCTCTACACAGATGCTGCCTGACCTGAAACACTCTCTGATTCTCTCTATACAGATGCTGCCTGACCTGAAACACTCTCTGATTCTCTCTATACAGATGCTGCCTGACCTGAAACACTCTCTGATTCTCTCTACACAGATGCTGCCTGACCTGAAACACTCTCTGATTCTCTCTACACAGATGCTGCCTGACCTGAAACACTCTCTGATTCTCTCTACACAGATGCTGCCTGACCTGAAACACTCTCTGATTCTCTCTACACAGATGCTGCCTGACCTGAAACACTCTCTGATTCTCTCTACACAGATGCTGCCTGACCTGAAACACTCTCTGATTCTCTCTACACAGATGCTGCCTGACCTGAAACACTCTCTGATTCTCTCTATACAGATTCTGCCTGACCTGAAACACTCTCTGAATCTCTCTACACAGATGCTGCCTGACCTGAAACACTCTCTGATTCTCTCTACACAGATGCTTACTGACCTGAAACACTCTCATGATTCTCTCTACACAGATGCTGCTGACCTGAAACACTCTCTGATTCTCTCTACACAGATGCTGCCTGACCTGAAACACTCTCTGATTCTCTCTACACAGATGCTGCCTGACCTGAAACACTCTCTGATTCTCTCTACACAGATGCTGCCTGACCTGAAACACTCTCTGATTCTCTCTATACAGATGCTGCCTGACCTGAAACACTCTCTGATTCTCTCTACACAGATGCTGCCTGACCTGAAACACTCTCTGATTCTCTCTATACAGATGCTGCCTGACCTGAAACACTCTCTGATTCTCTCTACACAGATGCTGCCTGACCTGAAACACTCTCTGATTCTCTCTATACAGATGCTGCCTGACCTGAACACTCTCTGATTCTCTCTATACAGATGCTGCCTGACCTGAAACACTCTCTGATTCTCTCTATACAGATGCTGCCTGACCTGAAACACTCTCTGATTCTCTCTACACAGCTGCTGCCTGACCTGAAACACTCTCTGATTCTCTCTACACAGATGCTGCCTGACCTGAAACACTCTCTGATTCTCTCTACACAGATGCTGCCTGACCTGAAACACTCTCTGATTCTCTCTACACAGATCCTGCCTGACCTGAAACACTCTCTGATTCTCTCTACACAGACGCTGCCTGACCTGAAACACTCTCTGATTCTCTCTACACATATGCTGCCTGACCTGAAACACTCTCTGATTCTCTCTACACAGATGCTGCCTGACCTGAAACACTCTCTGATTCTCTCTATACAGATGCTGCCTGACCTGAAACACTCTCTGATTCTCTCTACACAGATGCTGTCCTGACCTGAAACACTCTGATTCTCTCTACACAGATGGTGCCTGACCTGAAACACTCTCTGATTCTCTCTATACAGATGCTGCCTGACCTGAAACACTCTCTGATTCTCTCTATACAGATGCTGCCTGACCTGAAACACTCTCTGATTCTCTCTACACAGATGCTGCCTGACCTGAAACACTCTCTGATTCTCTCTACACAGATCTGTCTGACTGAAACACTCTCTGATTCTCTCTATACAGATGCTGCCTGACCTGAAACACTCTGATTCTCTCTACACAGATGCTGCCTGACCTGAAACACTCTCTGATTCTCTCTACACAGATGCTGCCTGACCTGAAACACTCTGATTCTATCTTTACAAATGCTGCTTGACCTGAAACACTCTCTGATTCTCTCTTACAGATGCAGCCTGACCTGAAACACTCTCTGATTCTCTCTACACAGATGCTGCCTGACCTGAAACACTCTCTGATTCTCTCTACAGATGCTGCCTGACCTGAAACACTCTCTGATTCTCTCTATACAGATGCTGCCTGACCTGAAACACTCTCTGATTCTCTCATACAGATGCTGCCTGACCTGAAACACGCTCTGATTCTCTCTAACAGATGCTTGCCTGACCTGAAACACTCTCTGATTCTCTCTAAACAGATGCTGTCTGACCTGAAAACACACTCTGATTCTCTCTATACAGATGCTGCCTGACCTGAAACACTCTGATACTCTCTATATAGAGGCTGTCTGACCTGAAACAATCTCTGATTCACTCAACACAGATGCTGCCCTACCTGAAAAACTCTCTGATTCTCACTACACAGATGCTGTCTGACCTGAAACACTCTCTGATTCTCTCTACACAGATGCTGCCTGACCTGAAACACACTCTGATTCTCTATATACAGATGCTGCCTGACCTGAAACACTAACTGATTCTCTCTATACAGATGCTGCCTGACCTGAAACACTCTCTGATTCTCTCTACACAGATGCTGCTGACCTGAAACACTCTCTGATTCTCTCTACACAGATACTGCCTGACCTGAAAACACTCTGATTCTCTCTACACAGATGCTGCCTGACCTGAAACACTCTCTGATTCTCTCTACACAGATGCTGCCTGACCTGAAACACTCTCTGATTCTCTCTACACAGATGCTGCCTGACCTGAAACACTCTCTGATCTCTCTACACAGATGCTGCCTGACCTGAAACACTCTCTGATTCTCTCTACACAGATGCTGCCTGACCTGAAACACTCTCTGATTCTCTCTACACAGATGCTGCCTGACCTGAAACACTCTCTGATTCTCTCTATACAGATGCTGCCTGACCTGAAACACTCTCTGATTCTCTCTACACAGATGCTGCCTGACCTGAAACACTCTCTGATTCTCTCTAACAGATGCTGCCTGACCTGAAACACTCTCTGATTCTCTCTACACAGATGCTGCTGACCTGAACACTCTCTGATTCTCTCTATACAGATGCTGCCTGACCTGAAACACTCTCTGATTCTCTCTACACAGATGCTGCCTGACCTGAAACACTCTCTGATTCTCTCTACACAGATGCTGCCTGACCTGAAACACTCTGATTCTCTCTACACAGATGCTGCCTGACCTGAAACACTCTCTGATTCTCTCTATACAGATGCTGCCTGACCTGAAACACTCTCTGATTCTCTCTATACAGATGCTGCCTGACCTGAAACACTCTCTGATTCTCTCTACAAAGATGCTCTCTGACCTGAAACACTCTCTGATTCTCTCTATACAGATGCTGCATGACCTGAAACACTCTCTGATTCTCTCTACACAGATGCTGCCTGACCTGAAACACTCTCTGATTCTCTCTACACAGCTTCTGCCTGACCTGAAACACTCTCTGATTCTCTCTACACAGATGTTGCCTGACCTGAAACACTCTCTGATTCTCTCAATACAGATGGTGCCTGACCTGAAACACTCTCTGATTCTCTCTAAACAGATGCTGCCTGACCTGAAACACCCTCTGATTCTCTCTATACAGATGCTGCCTGACCTGAAACACTCTCTGATTCTCTCTACACAGATGCTGCCTGACCTGAAACACTCTCTGATTCTCTCTACACAGATGCTGTCTGACCTGAAACACTCTCTGATTCTCTCTACACAGATCTGCCTGACCTGAAACACACTCTGATTCTCTCTATACAGATGCTGCCTGACCTGAAACACTCTCTGATTCTCTCTACACAGATGCTGCCTGACCTGAAACACTCTGATTCTCTCTATACAGATGCTGCCTGACCTGAAAGCACTCTCTGATTCTCTCTATACAGATGCTGCCTGACCTGAAACACTCTCTGATTCTCTCAATACAGATGCTGCCTGACCTGAAACACTCTCTGATTCTCTCTACACAGATGCTGTTTGACCTGAAACACTCTCTGATTCTCTCTACACAGATGCTGCATGACCTGAAACACTCTCAGATTCTCTCTACACAGATGCTGCCTGACCTGAAACACTCTCTGATTCTCTCTACACAGATGCTGCCTGACCTGAAACACTCTCTGATTCTCTCTATACAGATGCTGCCTGACCTGAAACACTCTCTGATTCTCTCTACACAGATGCTGCCTGACCTGAAACACTCTCTGATTCTCTCTACACAGATGCTGCCTGACCTGAAACACTCTCTGATTCTCTCTATACAGATGCTGCCTGACCTGAAACACTCTCTGATTCTCTCTACACAGATGCTGCCTGACCTGAAACACTCTCTGATTCTCTCTACTACAGATGCTGCCTGACCTGAAACACTCTCTGATTCTCTCTACACAGATGCTGCCTGACCTGAAACACTCTCTGATTCTCTCTATACAGATGCTGCCTGACCTGAAACACTCTCTGATTCTCTCTACACAGATGCTGCCTGACCTGAAACACTCTCTGATTCTCTCTACACAGATGCTGCCTGACCTGAAACACTCTCTGATTCTCTCTACACAGATGCTGCCTGACCTGAAACACTCTCTGATTCTCTCTATACAGATGCTGCCTGACCTGAAACACTCTCTGATTCTCTCTACACAGATGCTGCCTGACCTGAAACACTCTCTGATTCTCTCTACACAGATGCTGCCTGACCTGAAACACTCTCTGATTCTCTCTACAGATGCTGCCTGACCTGAAACACTCTCTGATTCTCTCTACACAGATGCTGCCTGACCTGAAACACTCTCTGATTCTCTCTATACAGATGCTGCTGACCTGAAACACTCTCTGATTCTCTCTACACAGATGCTGCCTGACCTGAAACACTCTCTGATTCTCTCTATACAGATGCTGCCTGACCTGAAACACTCTCTGATTCTCTCTACACAGATGCTGCCTGACCTGAAACACTCTCTGATTCTCTCTAAACAGATGCTGCCTGACCTGAAACACTCTCTGATTCTCTCTATACAGATGCTGCCTGACCTGAAACACTCTCTGATTCTCTCTACACAGATGCTGCCTGACCTGAAACACTCTCTGATTCTCTCTATACAGATGCTGCCTGACCTGAAACACTCTCTGATTCTCTCTACACGATGCTGCCTGACCTGAAACACACTCTGATTCTCTCTACACAGATGCTGCCTGACCTGAAACACTCTCTGATTCTCTCTTACAGATGCTGCCTGACCTGAAACACTCTCTGATTCTCTCTACACAGATAGCTGCCTGACCTGAAACACTCTCTGATTCTCTCTACACAGATGCTGCCTGACCTGAACACTCTGATTCTCTCTACAACAGATGCTGCCTGACCTGAAACACTCTGATTCTCTCATACAGATGCTGCCTGACCTGAAACACTCTCTGATTCTCTCTATAGCAGATGCTGCCTGACCTGAAACACTCTCTGATTCTCTCTACACAGATGCTGCCTGACCTGAAACACTCTCTGATTCTCTCTACACAGATGCTGCCTGACCTGAAACACTCTCTGATTCTCTCTATACAGATGCTGCCTGACCTGAAACACTCCCTGATTCTGTCTACACAGATGCTGACCTGACCTGAAACACTCACCAATTCTCTCTACACAGATGGTGCCTGACCTGAAACACTCTCTGATTCTCTCTATACAGATGCTGCCTGACCTGAAACACTAACTGATTCTCTCTATACAGATGCTGCCTGACCTGAAACACTCTCTGATTCTCTCTACACAGATGCTGCCTGACCTGAAACACTCTCTGATTCTCTCTACACAGATGCTGCCTGACCTGAAACACACTCTGATTCTCTCTACACAGATGCTGCCTGACCTGAAACACTCTGATTCTCTCTACACAGATGCTGCCTGACCTGAAACACTCTCTGATTCTCTCTACAAAGATGCTGCCTGACCTGAAACACTCTCTGATTATCTCTACACAGATGCTGCCTGACCTGAAACACTCTCTGATTCTCTCTATACAGATGCTGCCTGACCTGAAACACTCTCTGATTCTCTCTACACAGATGCTGCCTGACCTGAAACACTCTCTGATTCTCTCTATACAGATGCTGCCTGACCTGAAACACTCTCTGATTCTCTCTACACAGATGCTGCCTGACCTGAAACACTCTCTGATTCTCTCTACACAGATGCTGCCTGACCTGAAACACTCTCTGATTCTCTCTATACAGATGCTGCCTGACCTGAAACACTCTCTGATTCTCTCTACACAGATGCTGCCTGACCTGAAACACTCTCTGATTCTCTCTACACAGATGCTGCCTGACCTGAAACACTCTCTGATTCTCTCTACACAAATGCTGTCTGATCTGAAACACTCTCTGATTCTCTCTACACAGATGCTGTCTGACCTGAAACACTCTGATTCTCTCTATACAGATGCTCCCTGACCGGAAACACTCTCTGATTCTCTCTACACAGATGCTACCTGACCTGAAACACTCTCTGATTCTCTCTACACAAATGCTGCCTGACCTGAAACACTCTCTGATTCTCTCTATACAGATGCTGCCTGACCTGAAACACTCTCTGATTCTCTCTACACAGATGCTGCTTGACCTGAAACACTCTCTGAAACTCTCTACACAGATACTGCCTGACCAGAAAGACACTCTGATTTTCTCCATACAGATGCTGCCTGACCTGAAACACTCGCTGATTCTCTCAATACAGCTGCTGCCTGACCTGAAACACTCTCTGATTCTCTCTACACAGATGCTGCCTGACCTGAAACACTCTCTGATTCTCTCTACACAGATGCTGCCTGACCTGAAACACACTCTGATTCTCTCTATACAGATGCTGCCTGACCTGAAACACTCCCTGATTCTCTCTACACAGATGCTGCCTGACCTGAAACACACTCTGATTCTCTCTATACAGATGCTGCCTGACCTGAAGCACTCTCTGATTCTCTCTACACAGATGCTGCCTGACCTGAAACACTACTGATTCTCTCTATACAGATGCTGCCTGACCTGAAACACTCTCTGATTCTCTCTACACAGATGCTGCCTGACCTGAAACACTCTCTGATTCTCTCTACACAGATGCTGCCTGACCTGAAACACTCTCTGATTCTCTCTACACAGATGCTGTCTGACCTGAAACACTCTCTGATTCTCTCTATACAGATGCTGCTGACCTGAAACACTCTCTGATTCTCTCTACACAGATGCTGCCTGACCTGAAACACTCTCTGATTCTCTCTACACAGATGCTGCCTGACCTGAAACACTCTCTGATTCTCTCTATACAGATGCTGCTGACCTGAAACACTCTCTGATTCTCTCTACACAGATGCTGCCTGACCTGAAACACTCTCTGATTCTCTCTATACAGATGCTGCCTGACCTGAAACACTCTCTGATTCTCTCTACACAGATGCTGCCTGACCTGAAACACTCTCTGATTCTCTCTACACAGATGCTGCCTGACTGAAACACTCTCTGATTCTCTCTATACAGATGCTGCCTGACCTGAAACCATTCTCGATTCTCTCTACACAGATGCTGACTGACCTGAAACACTCTCTGATTCTCTCTACACAGATGCTGCTGACCTGAAACACTCTCTGATTCTCTCTAACAGATGCTGCCTGACCTGAAACACTCTCTGATTCTCTCTATACAGATGCTGCCTGACCTGAAACACTCTCTGATTCTCTCTATACAGATGCTGCCTGACCTGAAACACTCTCTGATTCTCTCAATACAGATGCTGCCTGACCTGAAACACTCTCTGATTCTCTCTACACAGATGCTGCCTGACCTGAAACACTCTGATTCTCTCTACACAGATGCTGCCTGACCTGAAACACTCTCTGATTCTCTCTATACAGATGCTGCCTGACCTGAAACACTCTCTGATTCTCTCTAAACAGATGCTGCCTGACCTGAAACACTCTCTGATTCTCTCTACACAGATGCTGCCTGACCTGAAACACTCTCTGATTCTCTCTATACAGATGCTGCCTGACCTGAAACACTCTCTGATTCTCTCTACACAGATGCTGCCTGACCTGAAACACTCTCTGATTCTCTCTATACAGATGCTGCCTGACCTGAAACACTCTCTGATTCTCTCTATACAGATGCTGCCTGACCTGAAACACTCTCTGATTCTCTCTACACAGATGCTGCCTGACCTGAAACACTCTCTGATTCTCTCTATACAGATGCTGCCTGACCTGAAACACTCTCTGATTCTCTCTACACAGATGCTGCCTGACCTGAAACACTCTCTGATTCTCTCTATACAGATGCTGCCTGACCTGAAACACTCTCTGATTCTCTCTATACAGATGCTGCCTGACCTGAAACACTCTCTGATTCTCTCTACACAGATGCTGCCTGACCTGAAACACTCTCTGATTCTCTCTATACAGATGCTGCCTGACCTGAAACACTCTCTGATTCTCTCTACACAGATGCTGCCTGACCTGAAACACTCTCTGATTCTCTCTACACAGATGCTGCCTGACCTGAAACACTCTCTGATTCTCTCTATACAGATGCTGCCTGACCTGAAACACTCTCTGATTCTCTCTACACAGATGCTGCCTGACCTGAAACACTCTCTGATTCTCTCTATACAGATGCTGCCTGACCTGAAACACTCTCTGATTCTCTCTATACAGATGCTGCCTGACCTGAAACACTCTCTGATTCTCTCTACACAGATGCTGCCTGACCTGAAACACTCTCTGATTCTCTCTACACAGATGCTGCCTGACCTGAAACACTCTCTGATTCTCTCTATACAGATGCTGCCTGACCTGAAACACTCTCTGATTCTCTCTACACAGATGCTGCCTGACCTGAAACACTCTCTGATTCTCTCTATACAGATGCTGCCTGACCTGAAACACTCTCTGATTCTCTCTATACAGATGCTGCCTGACCTGAAACACTCTCTGATTCTCTCTATACAGATGCTGCCTGACCTGAAACACTCTCTGATTCTCTCTATACAGATGCTGCCTGACCTGAAACACTCTCTGATTCTCTCTACACAGATGCTGCCTGACCTGAAACACTCTCTGATTCTCTCTATACAGATGCTGCCTGACCTGAAACACTCTCTGATTCTCTCTACACAGATGCTGCCTGACCTGAAACACTCTCTGATTCTCTCTACAGATGCTGCCTGACCTGAAACACTCTCTGATTCTCTCTACACAGATGCTGCCTGACCTGAAACACTCTCTGATTCTCTCTACACAGATGCTGCCTGACCTGAAACACTCTCTGATTCTCTCTATACAGATGCTGCCTGACCTGAAACACTCTCTGATTCTCTCTACACAGATGCTGCCTGACCTGAAACACTCTCTGATTCTCTCTATACAGATGCTGCCTGACCTGAAACACTCTCTGATTCTCTCTACACAGATGCTGCCTGACCTGAAACACTCTCTGATTCTCTCTATACAGATGCTGCCTGACCTGAAACACTCTCTGATTCTCTCTACACAGATGCTGCCTGACCTGAAACACTCTCTGATTCTCTCTATACAGATGCTGCCTGACCTGAAACACTCTCTGATTCTCTCTATACAGATGCTGCCTGACCTGAAACACTCTCTGATTCTCTCTATACAGATGCTGCCTGACCTGAAACACTCTCTGATTCTCTCTACACAGATGCTGCCTGACCTGAAACACTCTCTGATTCTCTCTACACAGATGCTGCCTGACCTGAAACACTCTCTGATTCTCTCTACACAGATGCTGCCTGACCTGAAACACTCTCTGATTCTCTCTACACAGATGCTGCCTGACCTGAAACACTCTCTGATTCTCTCTACACAGATGCTGCCTGACCTGAAACACTCTCTGATTCTCTCTACACAGATGCTGCCTGACCTGAAACACTCTCTGATTCTCTCTACACAGATGCTGCCTGACCTGAAACACTCTCTGATTCTCTCTACACAGATGCTGCCTGACCTGAAACACTCTCTGATTCTCTCTACACAGATGCTGCCTGACCTGAAACACACTCTGAATCTCTCTATACAGATGGTGCCTGACCTGAAACACTCTCTGATTCTCTCTACACAGATGCTGCCTGACCTGAAACACTCTCTGATTCTCTCTACACAGATGCTGACTGACCTGAAACACTCTCTGATTCTCTCTACACAGATGCTGCCTGACCTGAAACACTCTCTGATTCTCTCTACACAGATGCTGCCTGACCTGAAACACTCTCTGATTCTCTCTACAAGATGCTGCCTGACCTGAAACACTCTCTGATTCTCTCTATACAGATGCTGCCTGACCTGAAACACTCTCTGATTCTCTCTACACAGATGCTGCCTGACCTGAAACACTCTCTGATTCTCTCTATACAGATGCTGCCTGACCTGAAACACTCTCTGATTCTCTCTACACAGATGCTGCCTGACCTGAAACACTCTCTGATTCTCTCTACACAGATGCTGCCTGACCTGAAACACTCTCTGATTCCCTCTATACAGATGCTGCGTGACCTGAAACACACTCTGAATCTCTCTATACAGATGGTGCCTGACCTGAAACACTCTCTGATTCTCTCTACAAAAATGCTGTCTGATCTGAAACACTCTCTGATTCTCTCTACACAGATGCTGTCTGACCTGAAACACTCTGATTCTCACTATACAGATGCTCCCTGACCGGAAACACTCTCTGACTCTCTCTACACAGATGCTGTCTGACCTGAAACACTCTCTGATTCTCTCTACACAGATGCTGCCTGACCTGAAACACTCTCTGATTCTCTCGACACAGATGATGCCTGACCTGAAACACTCTCTGATTCTCTCTACAAAAATGCTGTCTGATCTGAAACACTCTCTGATTCTCTCTACACAGATGCTGTCTGACCTGAAACACTCTGATTCTCACTATACAGATGCTCCCTGACCGGAAACACTCTCTGACTCTCTCTACACAGATGGTGCCTGACCTGAAACACTCTCTGATTCTCTCTACACAGATGCTGCCTGACCTGAAACACTCTCTGATTCTCTCTATACAGATGCTGCCTGAGCTGAAACACTCTCTGATTCTCTCTTACAGATGCTGCCTGACCTGAAACACACTCTATTCTCTCTACACAGATGCTACCTGACCTGAAACACTCTCTGATTCTCTCTACACAGATGCTGCCTGACCTGAAACATTCTCTGATTCTCTCTACACAGATGCTGCCTGACCTGAAACACTCTCTGATTCTCTCTACACAGATGCTGCCTGACCTGAAACACTCTCTGATTCTCTCTATACAGATGCTGCCTGACCTGAAACACTCTCTGATTCTCTCTATACAGATGCTGCCTGACCTAAAGCACTCTCTGATTCTCTCTACACAGCTGCTGCCTGACCTGAAACACTCTCTGATTCTCTCTATACAGATGCTGCCTGAGCTGAAACACTCTCTGATTCTCTCTATACAGATGCTGCCTGACCTGAAACACTCTCTGATTCTCTCTACACAGATGCTCTCTGACCTGAAACACTCTCTGATTCTCTCTACACAGATACAGCCTGACCTGAAACACACTCTGATTCTCTCTATACAGATGCTGCCTGACCTGAAACACTCTCTGATTCTCTCTACACAGATGCTGCCTGACCTGAAACACTCTCTGATTCTCTCTATACAGATGCTGCCTGACCTGAAACACTCTCTGATTCTCTCTATACAGATGCTGCCTGACCTGAAACACTCTCTGATTCTCTCTACACAGATGCTGCCTGACCTGAAACACTCTCTGATTCTCTCTACACAGATGCTGCCTGACCTGAAACACTCTCTGATTCTCTCTATACAGATGCTGTCTGACCTGAAACACTCTCTGATTCTCTCTATACAGATGCTGCCTGACCTGAAACACTCTCTGATTCTCTCTACACAGATGCTGCCTGACCTGAAACACTCTCTGATTCTCTCTATACAGATGCTGCCTGACCTGAAACACTCTCTGATTCTCTCTACACAGATGCTGCCTGACCTGAAACACTCTCTGATTCTCTCTATACAGATGCTGCCTGACCTGAAACACTCTCTGATTCTCTCTATACAGATGCTGCCTGACCTGAAACATTCTCTGATTCTCTCTACACAGCTGCTGCCTGACCTGAAACACTCTCTGATTCTCTCTATACAGATGCTGCCTGACCTGAAACACTCTCTGATTCTCTCTATACAGATGCTGCCTGACCTGAAACACTCTCTGATTCTCTATACACAGATGCTGCCTGACCTGAAACACTCTCTGATTCTCTCTACACAGATGCTGCCTGACCTGAAACACTCTCTGATTCTCTCTATACAGATGCTGCCTGACCTGAAACACTCTGATTCTCTCTACACAGATGCTGCCTGACCTGAAACACTCGCTGATTCTCTCAATACAGATGCTGCCTGACCTGAAACACTCTCTGATTCTCTCTACACAGATGCTCTCTGACCTGAAACACTAACTGATTCTCTCTATACAGATGGTGCCTGACCTGAAACACTCTCTGATTCTCTCTACACAGATGCTGCCTGACCTGAAACACTCTCTGATTCTCTCTACACAGATGCTGCCTGACCTGAAACACTCTCTGATTCTCTCTACACAGATGCTGCCTGACCTGAAACACTCTCTGATTCTCTCTACACAGATGCTGCCTGACCTGAAACACTCTCTGATTCTCTCTATACAGATGCTGCCTGACCTGAAACACTCTCTGATTCTCTCTACACAGATGCTGCCTGACCTGAAACACTCTCTGATTCTCTCTACACAGATGCTGCCTGACCTGAAACACTCTCTGATTCTCTCTACACAGATGCTGCCTGACCTGAAACACTCTCTGATTCTCTCTACACAGATGCTGCCTGACCTGAAACACTCTCTGATTCTCTCTACACAGATGCTGCCTGACCTGAAACACTCTCTGATTCTCTCTATACAGATGCTGCCTGACCTGAAACACTCTCTGATTCTCTCTACACAGATGCTGCCTGACCTGAAACACTCTCTGATTCTCTCTATACAGATGCTGCCTGACCTGAAACACTCTCTGATTCTCTCTACACAGATGCTGCCTGACCTGAAACACTCTCTGATTCTCTCTACACAGATGCTGCCTGACCTGAAACACTCTCTGATTCTCTCTATACAGATGCTGCCTGACCTGAAACACTCTCTGATTCTCTCTACACAGATGCTGCCTGACCTGAAACACTCTCTGATTCTCTCTACACAGATGCTGCCTGACCTGAAACACTCTCTGATTCTCTCTATACAGATGCTGCCTGACCTGAAACACTCTCTGATTCTCTCTACACAGATGCTGCCTGACCTGAAACACTCTCTGATTCTCTCTATACAGATGCTGCCTGACCTGAAACACTCTCTGATTCTCTCTACACAGATGCTGCCTGACCTGAAACACTCTCTGATTCTCTCTACACAGATGCTGCCTGACCTGAAACACTCTCTGATTCTCTCTACACAGATGCTGCCTGACCTGAAACACTCTCTGATTCTCTCTACACAGATGCTGCCTGACCTGAAACACTCTCTGATTCTCTCTACACAGATGCTGCCTGACCTGAAACACTCTCTGATTCTCTCTATACAGATGCTGCCTGACCTGAAACACTCTCTGATTCTCTCTACACAGATGCTGCCTGACCTGAAACACTCTCTGATTCTCTCTATACAGATGCTGCCTGACCTGAAACACTCTCTGATTCTCTCTACACAGATGCTGCCTGACCTGAAACACTCTCTGATTCTCTCTACACAGATGCTGCCTGACCTGAAACACTCTCTGATTCTCTCTACACAGATGCTGCCTGACCTGAAACACTCTCTGATTCTCTCTATACAGATGCTGCCTGACCTGAAACACTCTCTGATTCTCTCTACACAGATGCTGCCTGACCTGAAACACTCTCTGATTCTCTCTACACAGATGCTGCCTGACCTGAAACACTCTCTGATTCTCTCTATACAGATGCTGCCTGACCTGAAACACTCTCTGATTCTCTCTACACAGATGCTGCCTGACCTGAAACACTCTCTGATTCTCTCTATACAGATGCTGCCTGACCTGAAACACTCTCTGATTCTCTCTATACAGATGCTGCCTGACCTGAAACACTCTCTGATTCTCTCTACACAGATGCTGCCTGACCTGAAACACTCTCTGATTCTCTCTATACAGATGCTGCCTGACCTGAAACACTCTCTGATTCTCTCTATACAGATGCTGCCTGACCTGAAACACTCTCTGATTCTCTCTACACAGATGCTGCCTGACCTGAAACACTCTCTGATTCTCTCTATACAGATGCTGCCTGACCTGAAACACTCTCTGATTCTCTCTATACAGATGCTGCCTGACCTGAAACACTCTCTGATTCTCTCTACACAGATGCTGCCTGACCTGAAACACTCTCTGATTCTCTCTATACAGATGCTGCCTGACCTGAAACACTCTCTGATTCTCTCTATACAGATGCTGCCTGACCTGAAACACTCTCTGATTCTCTCTACACAGATGCTGCCTGACCTGAAACACTCTCTGATTCTCTCTACACAGATGCTGCCTGACCTGAAACACTCTCTGATTCTCTCTATACAGATGCTGCCTGACCTGAAACACTCTCTGATTCTCTCTACACAGATGCTGCCTGACCTGAAACACTCTCTGATTCTCTCTATACAGATGCTGCCTGACCTGAAACACTCTCTGATTCTCTCTACACAGATGCTGCCTGACCTGAAACACTCTCTGATTCTCTCTATACAGATGCTGCCTGACCTGAAACACTCTCTGATTCTCTCTATACAGATGCTGCCTGACCTGAAACACTCTCTGATTCTCTCTATACAGATGCTGCCTGACCTGAAACACTCTCTGATTCTCTCTATACAGATGCTGCCTGACCTGAAACACTCTCTGATTCTCTCTACACAGATGCTGCCTGACCTGAAACACTCTCTGATTCTATCTTTACAGATGCTGCTTGACCTGAAACACTCTCTGATTCTCTCTACACAGATGCTGCCTGACCTGAAACACTCTCTGATTCTCTCTACACAGATGCTGCCTGACCTGAAACACTCTCTGATTCTCCCTACACAGATGCTGCCTGACCTGAAACACTCTCTGATTCTCTCTATACAGATGCTGCCTGATCTGAAACACTCTCTGATTCTCTCTACACAGATGCTGTCTGACCTGAAACACTCTGATTCTCTCTATACAGATGCTCCCTGACCGGAAACACTCTCTGATTCTCTGTACACAGATGCTGTCTGTTCTGAAACACTCTCTGATTCTCTCTATACAGATGCTGTCTGTCCTGAAACACTCTCTGATTCTCTCTATACAGATGCTGCCTGACCTGAAACACTCTCTGATTCTCTCTACACAGATGCTGCCTGACCTGAAACACTCTCTGATTCTCTCTATACAGATGCTGCCTGACCTGAAACACTCTCTGATTCTCTCTACACAGATGCTGCCTGACCTGAAACACTCTCTGATTCTCTCTACACAGATGCTGCCTGACCTGAAACACTCTCTGATTCTCTCTATACAGATGCTGCCTGACCTGAAACACTCTCTGATTCTCTCTACACAGATGCTGCCTGACCTGAAACACTCTCTGATTCTCTCTATACAGATGCTGCCTGACCTGAAACACTCTCTGATTCTCTCTATACAGATGCTGCCTGACCTGAAACACTCTCTGATTCTCTCTACACAGATGCTGCCTGACCTGAAACACTCTCTGATTCTCTCTACACAGATGCTGCCTGACCTGAAACACTCTCTGATTCTCTCTATACAGATGCTGCCTGACCTGAAACACTCTCTGATTCTCTCTACACAGATGCTGCCTGACCTGAAACACTCTCTGATTCTCTCTATACAGATGCTGCCTGACCTGAAACACTCTCTGATTCTCTCTATACAGATGCTGCCTGACCTGAAACACTCTCTGATTCTCTCTACACAGATGCTGCCTGACCTGAAACACTCTCTGATTCTCTCTACACAGATGCTGCCTGACCTGAAACACTCTCTGATTCTCTCTATACAGATGCTGCCTGACCTGAAACACTCTCTGATTCTCTCTATACAGATGCTGCCTGACCTGAAACACTCTCTGATTCTCTCTACACAGATGCTGCCTGACCTGAAACACTCTCTGATTCTCTCTATACAGATGCTGCCTGACCTGAAACACTCTCTGATTCTCTCTATACAGATGCTGCCTGACCTGAAACACTCTCTGATTCTCTCTATACAGATGCTGCCTGACCTGAAACACTCTCTGATTCTCTCTATACAGATGCTGCCTGACCTGAAACACTCTCTGATTCTCTCTACACAGATGCTGCCTGACCTGAAACACTCTCTGATTCTCTCTATACAGATGCTGCCTGACCTGAAACACTCTCTGAATTTCTCTACACAGATGCTGTCTGACCTGAAACACTCTCTGATTCTCTCTACACAGATGCTGCCTGACCTGAAACACTCTCTGATTCTCTCTATACAGATGCTGCTTGACCTGAAACACTCTCTGATTCTCTCTACACAGATGCTGCTTGACCTGAAACACTCACTGATTCTCTCTACACAGATGCTGACTGACCTGAAACACTCACTGAATCTCTCTATACAGATGCTGCCTGACCTGAAATACTCTCTGATTCTCTCTATACAGATGCTGCCTGACCTGAAATCACTCTCTGATTCTCTCTATACAGATGCTGCCTGACCTGAAACACTTCTATGATTCTCTCTACACTGATGCTGCCTGACCTGAAACACTCAACGATTCTCTCTATATAGATGCTGCCTGACCTGAAACACTCTCTGATTCTCTCTATACAGATGCTGCCTGACCTGAAACACTCTCTGATTCTCTCTATACAGATGCTGTCTGACGTGAAACACTCTCTGATTCTCTCTACACAGATGCTGTCTGACCTGAAACACTCTCTGATTCTCTCTACACAGATGCTGCCTGACCTGAAACACTCTCTGATTCTCTCTACACAGATGCTGTCTGAGCCTGAAACACTATCTGATTCTCTCTATACAGATGCTGCCTAACCTGAAACACTTCTCTGATTCTCTCTATACAGCTGCTGCCTGACCTGAAACACTCACTGATTCTCTCTATACAGATGCTGCCTGACCTGAAAGCACTCTCTGATTCTCTCTATACAGATGCTGCCTGACCTGAAACACTCTATGATTCTCTCTACACAGATGCTGCCTGACATGAAACGCACTCTGATTCTCTCTATAGAGATGGCTGCATGACCTGAAACACTCTCTGATTCTCTCTGTACTGCTGCTCCCTGACCTGAAACACTCTCTGATTCTCTCTACACAGATGCTGCCTGACCTGAAACACACTCTGATTCTCTCTATACAGATGCTGCCTGACCTGAAACACTCTCTGATTCTCTCTACACAGATGCTGCCTGACCTGAAACACTCTCTGATTCTCTCTATACAGATGCTGCCTGACCTGAAACACTCTCTGATTCTCTCTACACAGATGCTGCCTGACGTGAAACACTCTCTGATTCTCTCTATACAGATGCTGCTTGACCTGAAACACTCTGATTCTCTCTACACAGATGCTGCCTGACCTGAAACACTCTCTGATTCTCTCTACACAGATGCTGCCTGACCTGAAACACTCTCTGATTCTCTCTGTACAGATGAAGCCTGACCTGAAACATTCTCTGATTCTCTCGACACATGTGCTGCCTGACCTGAAACACTCTCTGATTCTCTCTACGCAGATGATGCCTGACCTGAAACACTCTCTGATTCTCTCTATACAGATGCTGCCTGACCTGAAACACTCTCTGATTCTCTCTACACAGATGCTGCCTGACCTGAAACACTCTCTGATTCTCTCTATACAGATGCTGCCTGACCTGAAACACTCTCTGATTCTCTCTATACAGATGCTGCCTGACCTGAAACACTCTCTGATTCTCTCTACACAGATGCTGCCTGACCTGAAACACTCTCTGATTCTCTCTACACAGATGCTGCCTGACCTGAAACACTCTCTGATTCTCTCTACACAGATGCTGTCTGTCCTGAAACACTCTCTGATTCTCTCTATACAGATGCTGTCTGACCTGAAACACTCTCTGATTCTCTCTACACAGATGCTGCTTGACCTGAAACACTCACCGATTCTCTCTACACAAATGCTGACTGACCTGAAACACTCAATGAATCTCTCTATACAGATGCTGCGTGAACTGAAATACTCTCTGATTCTCTCTACGCAGATGATGCCTGACCTGAAACACTCTCTGTTTCTCTCTACAGAGATGCTGCCTGACCTGAAACACTCTCTGATTCTCTCTACACAGATGCTGCCTGCCCTGAAACACACTCTGATTCTCTCTATACAGATGCTGCCTGACCTGAAACACTCTCTGATTCTCTCTACACAGATGCTGCCTGACCTGAAACACTAACTGATTCTCTCTATACAGATGGTGCCTGACCTGAAACACTCTCTGATTCTCTCTACACAGGTCCTGCATGACATGAAAAACTCTCAGATTCTCTCTACGCAGATGATGCCTGACCTGAAATACACTCTGATTCTCTCTACACAGGTCCTGCATGACATCAAAAACTCTCAGATTCTCTCTACGCAGATGCTGCCTGACCTGAAACACTCTCTGATTCTCTCTACACAGATGCTGAACTGACCTGAAACACTCCCTGATTCTCTCTATACAGATGCTGCCTAACCTGAAACACTCTCTGATTCTCTCTGTACAGATGAAGCCTGACCTGAAACATTCTCTGATTCTCTCTACACAGCTGCTGCCTGACCTGAAACACTCTCTGATTCTCTCTATACAGATGCTGCATGACCTGAAACACTCTCCGATTCTCTCTACACCTATGCTGCCTGACCTGAAACACTCTCTGATTCTCTCTATATACCTGCTGCCTGACCTGAAACATTCTCCGATGCTCTCTACACAAATGCTGTCTGACCTGAAACACTGTCTGGTTCCCCCTACACAGATGCTGCCTGACCTGAAACACTCTCCGATTCTGTCTAAAGAGATGCTGTCTGACCTGAAACACTCTCTGATTCTATCTTTACAGATGCTGCTTGACCTGAAACACTCACCAATTCTCTCTACACAGATGCTACCTGACCTGTAACACTCTCTGATTCTCTCTACACAGATGCTGTCTGATCTGAAACATTCTCTGATTCTCTCTACACAGATGCTGTCTGACCTGAAACACTCTGATTCTCTCTACACGGATGCTGCCTGACCT
Organism: Carcharodon carcharias; assembly: GCF_017639515.1. Taxonomy (NCBI): domain Eukaryota; kingdom Metazoa; phylum Chordata; class Chondrichthyes; order Lamniformes; family Lamnidae; genus Carcharodon; species Carcharodon carcharias. The sequence goes on from NC_054470.1 coordinate 10,063,196, forward strand.
GAAACAGTCTCTGATTTTCTCTATACAGATGCTGCCTGACCTAAAGCACTCTCTGATTCTCTCTACACAGCTGCTGCCTGACCTGAAACACTCTCTGATTCTCTCTATACAGATGCTGCCTGAGCTGAAACACTCTCTGATTCTCTCTATACAGATGCTGCCTGACCTGAAACACTCTCTGATTCTCTCTACAAAGATGCTGCCTGACCTGAAACACTCTCTGATTCTCTCTACACAGATGCTCTCTGACCTGAAACACTCTCTGATTCTCTCTACACAGATACAGCCTGACTTGAAACACACTCTGATACAAACTATACAGATGCTGCCTGACCTGAAACACTCTGAATCTCTCTACACAGATGCTGCCTGACCTGCAACACACTCTGATTCTCTCTATACAGATGCTGCCTGACCTGAAGCAATCTCTGATTCTCTCTACACAGATGCTGCCGGACCTGAAACACTAACTGATTCTCTCTATACAGATGGTGCCTGACCTGAAAAACTCTCTGAATTTCTCTACACAGATGCTGTCTGACCAGAAACATTCTCTGATTCTCTCTACACAGGTCCTGCATGACATCAAAAACTCTCAGATTCTCTCTACGCAGATGATGCCTGACCTGAAACACTCTTTGTTTCTCTCTACAGAGATGCTGCCTGACCTGAAACACTCTCTGATTCTCTCTACACAGATGCTGAACTGACCTGAAACACTCCCTGATTCTCTCTATACAGATGCTGCCTAACCTGAAACACTCTCTGATTCTCTCTGTACAGATGAAGCCTGACCTGAAACATTCTCTGATTCTCTCGACACAGCTGCTGCCTGACCTGAAACACTCTCTGATTCTCTCTATACAGATGCTGCCTGACCTGAAACACTCTCTGATTCTCTCTATACAGATGCTGCCTGAGATTAAACACTCTCTGATTCTCTCTATACAGATGCTGCCTGACCTGAAACACTCTCTGATACTCTCTATACAGATGCTGCATGACCTGAAACACTCTCTGATTCTCTCTACACATATGCTGCCTGACCTGAAACACTCTCTGATTCTCTCTATATAGCTGCTGCCTGACCTGAAACATTCTCCGATGCTCTCTACACAAATGCTGTCTGACCTGAAACACTGTCTGGTTCCCCCTACACAGATGCTGCCTGACCTGAAACACTCTGTGATTCTCTCTATACAGATACTGCCTGACCTGAAACATTCTCTGATTCTCTCTACACAGATGCTGACCTGACCTGAAACACTCTCTGATTCTCTCTACACAGATTCTGTCTGTTCTGAAACACTCTCTGATTCTCTCTATACAGCTGCTGCTTGACCTGAAACACTCCCTGATTCTCTCCACACAGATGCTGCTTGACCTGAAACACTCACCGATTCTCTCTACACAAATGCTGACTGACCTGAAACACTCAATGAATCTCTCTATACAGATGCTGCGTGAAATGAAATATTCTCTGATTCTCTCGATACAGCTGATGCCTGACCTGAAATACTCTTTGATTCTCTCTACACAAATGCTGCCTGACCTGAAACACTTTCTAATTCTCTCTACACTGATGCTGCCTGACCTGAAACACTCAACGATTCTCTCTATATAGATGCTGCCTGATCTGAAACACTCTGTGATTCTCTCCATAAAGATACTGCCTGACCTGAAACACTCTCTCATTCTCTCTATACAGATGCTGTCTGACGTGAAACACTCTCTGATTCTCTCTACACAGATGTTGTCTGACCTGAAACACTCTGATTCTCTCTATACAGATGGTGCTTGACCTGAAACACTCTCTGATTCTCTCTACACAGATGCTGTCTGATCTGAAACACTATCTGATTCCCTCTATACAGATGCCGCCTAACCTGAAACATTCTCTGATTCTCTCTATACAGCTGCTGCCTGACCTGAAACACTCAACGATTCTCTCTATACAGATGCTGCCTGACCTAAAGCACTCTCTGATTCTCTCTATACAGATGCTGCCTGACCGGAAACACTCTATGATTCTCTCTACACAGATGCTGCCTGACATGAAACGCACTCTGATTCTCTCTATAGAGATGGCGCATGACCTGAAACATTCTCTGATTCTCTCTGTACTGCTGCTCCCTGACCTGAAACACTCTCTGATTCTCTCTATACAGATGGTGCCTGACCTGAAACAGTCTCTGATTCTCTCTACACAGGTCCTGCATGACATGAAAAACTCTCAGATTCTCTCTACGCAGATGATGCCTGACCTGAAATACACTCTGATTCTCTCTACACAGGTCCTGCATGACATCAAAAACTCTCAGATTCTCTCTACGCAGATGATGCCTGACCTGAAACACTGTCTGTTTCTCTCTACAGAGATGCTGCCTGACCTGAAACACTCTCTGATTCTCTCTACACAGATGTTGTCTGACCTGAAACACTCTCTGATTCTCTCTACACAGATGCTGAACTGACCTGAAACACTCCCTGATTCTCTCTATACAGATGCTGCCTAACCTGAAACACTCTCTGATTCTCTCTGTACAGATGAAGCCTGACCTGAAACATTCTCTGATTCTCTCGACACAGCTGCTGCCTGACCTGAAACACTCTCTGATTCTCTCTATACAGATGCTGCCTGAGATTAAACACTCTCTGATTCTCTCTATACAGATGCTGCCTGACCTGAAACACTCTCTGATACTCTCTATACAGAGGCTGCATGACCTGAAACACTCTCTGATTCTCTCTACACATATGCTGCCTGACCTGAAACACTCTCTGATTCTCTCTATATAGCTGCTGCCTGACCTGAAACATTCTCTGATTCTCTCTACACAGCTGCTGCCTGACCTGAAACACTCTCTGATTCTCTCTGTACAGATGAAGCCTGACCTGAAACATTCTCTGATTCTCTCTACACAGCTGCTGCCTGACCTGAAACACTCTCTGATTCACTCTATACAGATGCTGCCTGAGCTGAAACACTGTCTGATTCTCTCTATACAGATGCTGCCTGACCTGAAACACTCTCTGATTCTCTCTACACATATGCTGCCTGTCCTGAAACACTCTCTGATTCTCTCTATATAGCTGCTGCCTGACCTGAAACATTCTCCGATGCTCTCTACACAGATGCTGACTGACCTGAAACACTGTCTGGTTCCCTCTACACAGATGCTGCCTGACCTGAAACACTCTGTGATTCTCTCTATACAGAAGCTGCCTGACCTGAAACATTCTCTGATTCTCTCTACACAGATGCTGACCTGACCTGTAACACTCTCTGATTCTCTCTACACAGATTCTGTCTGTTCTGAAACACTCTCTGATTCTCTCTATACAGCTGCTGCTTGACCTGAAACACTCCCTGATTCTCTCCACACAGATGCTGCTTGACCTGAAACACTCACCGATTCTCTCTACACAAATGCTGTCTGACCTGAAACACTCAATGCATCTCTCTATACAGATGCTGCGTGAACTGAAATATTCTCTGATTCTCTCGATACAGCTGATGCCTGACCTGAAATACTCTTTGATTCTCTCTACACAAATGCTGCCTGACCTGAAACACTTTCTAATTCTCTCTACACTGATGCTGCCTGACCTGAAACACTCAACGATTCTCTCTATATAGATGCTGCCTGATCTGAAACACTCTGTGATTCTCTCCATAAAGATACTGCCTGACCTGAAACACTCTCTGATTGTCTCTATACAGATGCTGTCTGACGTGAAACACTCTCTGATTCTCTCTACACAGATGCTGTCTGACCTGAAACACTCTGATTCTCTCTATACAGATGGTGCCTGACCTGAAACACTCTCTGATTCTCTCTACACAGATGCTGCCTTACCTGAAACACTCTCTGATTCTCTCTACACAGATGCTGTCTGATCTGAAACACTATCTGATTCCCTCTATACAGATGCCGCCGAACCTGAAACATTCTCTGATTCTCTCTATACAGCTGCTGCCTGACCTGAAACACTCTGTGATTCTCTCTATACAGATGCTGCCTGACCTAAAGCACTCTCTGATTCTCTCTACACAGCTGCTGCCTGACCTGAAACATTCTCTGATTCTCTCTATACAGATGCTGCCTGAGCTGAAACACTCTCTGATTCTCTCTATACAGATGCTGCCTGACCTGAAACACTCTCTGATTCTCTCTCCAAAGATGCTGCCTGACCTGAAACACTCTCTGATTCTCTCTACAAAGATGCTGCCTGACCTGAAACACTCTCTGATTCTCTCTACACAGATGCTCTCTGACCTGAAACACTCTCTGATTCTCTATACACAGATACAGGCTGACTTGAAACACACTCTGATACAATCTATACAGATGCTGCCTGACCTGAAACACTCTCTGATTCTCTCTACAAAGATGCTCTCTGACCTGAAACACTCTCTGATTCTCTCTATACAGATGCTGCATGACCTGAAACACTCTCCGATTCTCTCTACACATATGCTGCCTGACCTGAAACACTCTCTGATTCTCTCTATATAGCTGCTGCCTGACCTGAAACATTCTCCGATGCTCTCTACACAAATGCTGTCTGACCTGAAACACTGTCTGGTTCCCCCTACACAGATGCTGCCTGACCTGAAACACTCTGTGATTCTCTCTATACAGATACTGCCTGACCTGAAACATTCTCTGATTCTCTCTACACAGATGCTGACCTGACCTGAAACACTCTCTGATTCTCTCTACACAGATTCTGTCTGTTCTGAAACACTCTCTGATTCTCTCTATACAGCTGCTGCGTGAACTGAAATATTCTCTGATTCTCTCGATACAGCTGATGCCTGACCTGAAATACTCTTTGATTCTCTCTACACAAATGCTGCCTGACCTGAAACACTTTCTAATTCTCTCTACACTGATGCTGCCTGACCTGAAACACTCAACGATTCTCTCTATATAGATGCTGCCTGATCTGAAACACTCTGTGATTCTCTCCATAAAGATACTGCCTGACCTGAAACACTCTCTGATTGTCTCTATACAGATGCTGTCTGACGTGAAACACTCTCTGATTCTCTCTACACAGATGCTGTCTGACCTGAAACACTCTGATTCTCTCTATACAGATGGTGCCTGACCTGAAACACTCTCTGATTCTCTCTACACAGATGCTGCCTTACCTGAAACACTCTCTGATTCTCTCTACACAGATGCTGTCTGATCTGAAACACTATCTGATTCCCTCTATACAGATGCCGTCTAACCTGAAACATTCTCTGATTCTCTCTATACAGCTGCTGCCTGACCTGAAACACTCTGTGATTCTCTCTATACAGATGCTGCCTGACCTAAAGCACTCTCTGATTCTCTCTACACAGCTGCTGCCTGACCTGAAACACTCTCTGATTCTCTCTATACAGATGCTGCCTGAGCTGAAACACTCTCTGATTCTCTCTATATAGATGCTGCCTGACCTGAAACACTCTCTGATTCTCTCTACAAAGATGCTGCCTGACCTGAAACACTCTCTGATTCTCTCTACACAGATGCTCTCTGACCTGAAACACTCTCTGATTCTCTCTACACAGATACAGCCTGACTTGAAACACACTCTGATACAAACTATACAGATGCTGCCTGACCTGAAACACTCTCTGATTCTCTCTACAAAGATGCTCTCTGACCTGAAACACTCTCTGATTCTCTCTACACAGATGTTGTCTGACCTGAAACACTCTCTGATTCTCTCTACACAGATGCTGAACTGACCTGAAACACTCCCTGATTCTCTCTATACAGATGCTGCCTAACCTGAAACACTCTCTGATTCTCTCTGTACAGATGAAGCCTGACCTGAAACATTCTCTGATTCTCTCGACACAGCTGCTGCCTGACCTGAAACACTCTCTGATTCTCTCTATACAGATGCTGCCTGAGATTAAACACTCTCTGATTCTCTCTATACAGATGCTGCCTGACCTGAAACACTCTCTGATACTCTCTATACAGAGGCTGCATGACCTGAAACACTCTCCGATTCTCTCTACACATATGCTGCCTGACCTGAAACACTCTCTGATTCTCTCTATATAGCTGCTGCCTGACCTGAAACATTCTCTGATTCTCTCTACACAGCTGCTGCCTGACCTGAAACACTCTCTGATTCTCTCTGTACAGATGAAGCCTGACCTGAAACATTCTCTGATTCTCTCTACACAGCTGCTGCCTGACCTGAAACACTCTCTGATTCACTCTATACAGATGCTGCCTGAGCTGAAACACTGTCTGATTCTCTCTATACAGATGCTGCCTGACCTGAAACACTCTCTGATTCTCTCTACACATATGCTGCCTTTCCTGAAACACTCTCTGATTCTCTCTATATAGCTGCTGCCTGACCTGAAACATTCTCCGATGCTCTCTACACAAATGCTGTCTGACCTGAAACACTGTCTGGTTCCCCCTACACAGATGCTGCCTGACCTGAAACACTCTGTGATTCTCTCTATACAGAAGCTGCCTGACCTGAAACATTCTCTGATTCTCTCTACACAGATGCTGACCTGACCTGTAACACTCTCTGATTCTCTCTACACAGATTCTGTCTGTTCTGAAACACTCTCTGATTCTCTCTATACAGCTGCTGCTTGACCTTAAACACTCCCTGATTCTCTCCACACAGATGCTGCTTGACCTGAAACACTCACCGATTCTCTCTACACAAATGCTGTCTGACCTGAAACACTCAATGCATCTCTCTATACAGATGCTGCGTGAACTGAAATATTCTCTGATTCTCTCGATACAGCTGATGCCTGACCTGAAATACTCTTTGATTCTCTCTACACAAATGCTGCCTGACCTGAAACACTTTCTAATTCTCTCTACACTGATGCTGCCTGACCTGAAACACTCAACGATTCTCTCTATATAGATGCTGCCTGATCTGAAACACTCTGTGATTCTCTCCATAAAGATACTGCCTGACCTGAAACACTCTCTGATTGTCTCTATACAGATGCTGTCTGACGTGAAACACTCTCTGATTCTCTCTACACAGATGCTGTCTGACCTGAAACACTCTGATTCTCTCTATACAGATGGTGCCTGACCTGAAACACTCTCTGATTCTCTCTACACAGATGCTGCCTTACCTGAAACACTCTCTGATTCTCTCTACACAGATGCTGTCTGATCTGAAACACTATCTGATTCCCTCTATACAGATGCCGCCGAACCTGAAACATTCTCTGATTCTCTCTATACAGCTGCTGCCTGACCTGAAACACTCTGTGATTCTCTCTATACAGATGCTGCCTGACCTAAAGCACTCTCTGATTCTCTCTACACAGCTGCTGCCTGACCTGAAACACTCTCTGATTCTCTCTATACAGATGCTGCCTGAGCTGAAACACTCTCTGATTCTCTCTATACAGATGCTGCCTGACCTGAAACACTCTCTGATTCTCTCTCCAAAGATGCTGCCTGACCTGAAACACTCTCTGATTCTCTCTACAAAGATGCTGCCTGACCTGAAACACTCTCTGATTCTCTCTACACAGATGCTCTCTGACCTGAAACACTCTCTGATTCTCTATACACAGATACAGGCTGACTTGAAACACACTCTGATACAAACTATACAGATGCTGCCTGACCTGAAACACTCTCTGATTCTCTCTACAAAGATGCTCTCTGACCTGAAACACTCTCTGATTCTCTCTATACAGATGCTGCATGACCTGAAACACTCTCCGATTCTCTCTACACATATGCTGCCTGACCTGAAACACTCTCTGATTCTCTCTATATAGCTGCTGCCTGACCTGAAACATTCTCCGATGCTCTCTACACAAATGCTGTCTGACCTGAAACACTGTCTGGTTCCCCCTACACAGATGCTGCCTGACCTGAAACACTCTGTGATTCTCTCTATACAGATACTGCCTGACCTGAAACATTCTCTGATTCTCTCTACACAGATGCTGACCTGACCTGAAACACTCTCTGATTCTCTCTACACAGATTCTGTCTGTTCTGAAACACTCTCTGATTCTCTCTATACAGCTGCTGCTTGACCTGAAACACTCCCTGATTCTCTCCACACAGATGCTGCTTGACCTGAAACACTCACCGATTCTCTCTACACAAATGCTGTCTGACCTGAAACACTCAATGAATCTCTCTATACAGATGCTGCGTGAACTGAAATATTCTCTGATTCTCTCGATACAGCTGATGCCTGACCTGAAATACTCTTTGATTCTCTCTACACAAATGCTGCCTGACCTGAAACACTTTCTAATTCTCTCTACACTGATGCTGCCTGACCTGAAACACTCAACGATTCTCTCTATATAGATGCTGCCTGATCTGAAACACTCTGTGATTCTCTCCATAAAGATACTGCCTGACCTGAAACACTCTCTGATTGTCTCTATACAGATGCTGTCTGACGTGAAACACTCTCTGATTCTCTCTACACAGATGCTGTCTGACCTGAAACACTCTGATTCTCTCTATACAGATGGTGCCTGACCTGAAACACTCTCTGATTCTCTCTACACAGATGCTGCCTTACCTGAAACACTCTCTGATTCTCTCTACACAGATGCTGTCTGATCTGAAACACTATCTGATTCCCTCTATACAGATGCCGTCTAACCTGAAACATTCTCTGATTCTCTCTATACAGCTGCTGCCTGACCTGAAACACTCTGTGATTCTCTCTATACAGATGCTGCCTGACCTAAAGCACTCTCTGATTCTCTCTACACAGCTGCTGCCTGACCTGAAACACTCTCTGATTCTCTCTATACAGATGCTGCCTGAGCTGAAACACTCTCTGATTCTCTCTATATAGATGCTGCCTGACCTGAAACACTCTCTGATTCTCTCTACAAAGATGCTGCCTGACCTGAAACACTCTCTGATTCTCTCTACACAGATGCTCTCTGACCTGAAACACTCTCTGATTCTCTCTACACAGATACAGCCTGACTTGAAACACACTCTGATACAAACTATACAGATGCTGCCTGACCTGAAACACTCTCTGATTCTCTCTACAAAGATGCTCTCTGACCTGAAACACTCTCTGATTCTCTCTATACAGATGCTGCATGACCTGAAACACTCTCCGATTCTCTCTACACATATGCTGCCTGACCTGAAACACTCTCTGATTCTCTCTATATAGCTGCTGCCTGACCTGAAACATTCTCCGATGCTCTCTACACAAATGCTGTCTGACCTGAAACACTGTCTGGTTCCCCCTACACAGATGCTGCCTGACCTGAAACACTCTGTGATTCTCTCTATACAGATACTGCCTGACCTGAAACATTCTCTGATTCTCTCTACACAGATGCTGACCTGACCTGAAACACTCTCTGATTCTCTCTACACAGATTCTGTCTGTTCTGAAACACTCTCTGATTCTCTCTATACAGCTGCTGCTTGACCTGAAACACTCCCTGATTCTCTCCACACAGATGCTGCTTGACCTGAAACACTCACCGATTCTCTCTACACAAATGCTGACTGACCTGAAACACTCAATGAATCTCTCTATACAGATGCTGCGTGAAATGAAATATTCTCTGATTCTCTCGATACAGCTGATGCCTGACCTGAAATACTCTTTGATTCTGTCTACACAAATGCTGCCTGACCTGAAACACTTTCTAATTCTCTCTACACTGATGCTGCCTGACCTGAAACACTCAACGATTCTCTCTATATAGATGCTGCCTGATCTGAAACACTCTGTGATTCTCTCCATAAAGATACTGCCTGACCTGAAACACTCTCTGATTATCTCAATACAGATGCTGTCTGACGTGTAACACTCTCTGATTCTCTCTACACAGATGTTGTCTGACCTGAAACACTCTGATTCTCTCTATACAGATGGTGCCTGACCTGAAACACTCTCTGATTCTCTCTACACAGATGCTGCCTGACCTGAAACACTCTCTGATTCTCTCTACACAGATGCTGTCTGATCTGAAACACTATCTGATTCCCTCTATACAGATGCCGCCTAACCTGAAACATTCTCTGATTCTCTCTATACAGCTGCTGCCTGACCTGAAACACTCAACGATTCTCTCTATACAGATGCTGCCTGACCTAAAGCACTCTCTGATTCTCTCTATACAGATGCTGCCTGACCTAAAGCACTCTCTGATTCTCTCTATACAGATGCTGCCTGACCTGAAACATTCTCTGATTCTCTCTATATAGCTGCTGCCTGACCTGAAACATTCTCCGATGCTCTCTACACAAATGCTGTCTGACCTGAAACACTGTCTGGTTCCCCCTACACAGATGCTGCCTGACCTGAAACACTCTGTGATTCTCTCTATACAGAAACTGCCTGATCTGAAACATTCTCTGATTCTCTCTACACAGATGCTGACCTGACCTGTAACACTCTCTGATTCTCTCTACACAGATTCTGTCTGTTCTGAAACACTCTCTGATTCTCTCTATGCAGCTGCTGTCTGATCTGAAACACTATCTGATTCCCTCTATACAGATGCCGTCTAACCTGAAACATTCTCTGATTCTCTCTATACAGCTGCTGCCTGACCTGAAACACTCTGTGATTCTCTCTATACAGATGCTGCCTGACCTAAAGCACTCTCTGATTCTCTCTACACAGCTGCTGCCTGACCTGAAACACTCTCTGATTCTCTCTATACAGATGCTGCCTGAGCTGAAACACTCTCTGATTCTCTCTATATAGATGCTGCCTGACCTGAAACACTCTCTGATTCTCTCTACAAAGATGCTGCCTGACCTGAAACACTCTCTGATTCTCTCTACACAGATGCTCTCTGACCTGAAACACTCTCTGATTCTCTCTACACAGATACAGCCTGACTTGAAACACACTCTGATACAAACTATACAGATGCTGCCTGACCTGAAACACTCTGATTCTCTCTACACAGATGCTGCCTGACCTGTAACACACTCTGATTCTCTCTATACAGATGCTGCCTGACCTGAAGCAATCTCTGATTCTCTCTACACAGATGCTGCCGGACCTGAAACACTAACTGATTCTCTCTATACAGATGGTGCCTGACCTGAAAAACTCTCTGAATTTCTCTACACAGATGCTGTCTGACCTGAAACACTCTCTGATTCTCTCTACACAGGTCCTGCATGACATCAAAAACTCTCAGATTCTCTCTACGCAGATGATGCCTGACCTGAAACACTCTTTGTTTCTCTCTACAGAGATGCTGCCTGACCTGAAACACTCTCTGATTCTCACTACACAGATGCTGAACTGACCTGAAACACTCCATGATTCTCTCTATACAGATGCTGCCTAACCTGAAACACTCTCTGATTCTCTCTGTACAGATGAAGCCTGACCTGAAACATTCTCCGATGCTCTCTACACAAATGCTGTCTGACCTGAAACACTGTCTGGTTCCCCCTACACAGATGCTGCTTGACCTGAAACACTCTGATTCTATCTTTACAGATGCTGCTTGACCTGAAACACTCACCAATTCTCTCTACACAGATGCTACCAGACCTGAAACACTCTCTGATTCTCTCTACACAGATGCTGTCTGATCTGAAACATTCTCTGATTCTCTCTACACAGATGCTGTCTGACCTGAAACACTCTGATTCTCTCTACACGGATGCTGCCTGACCTGAAACAGTCTCTGATTTTCTCTATACAGATGCTGCCTGACCTAAAGCACTCTCTGATTCTCTCTACACAGCTGCTGCCTGACCTGAAACACTCTCTGATTCTCTCTATACAGATGCTGCCTGAGCTGAAACACTCTCTGATTCTCTCTATACAGATGCTGCCTGACCTGAAACACTCTCTGATTCTCTCTACAAAGATGCTGCCTGACCTGAAACACTCTCTGATTCTCTCTACACAGATGCTCTCTGACCTGAAACACTCTCTGATTCTCTCTACACAGATACAGCCTGACTTGAAACACACTCTGATACAAACTATACAGATGCCGCCTGACCTGAAACACTCCATGATTCTCTCTACACAGATGCTGCCTGACCTGTAACACACTCTGATTCTCTCTATACAGATGCTGCATAACCTGAAGCAATCTCTGATTCTCTCTACACAGATGCTGCCGGACCTGAAACACTAACTGATTCTCTCTATACAGATGGTGCCTGACCTGAAAAACTCTCTGATTTTCTCTACAAAGATGCTGTCTGACCAGAAACACTCTCTGATTCTCTCTACACAGGTCCTGCATGACATCAAAAACTCTCAGATTCTCTCTACGCAGATGATGCCTGACCTGAAACACTCTTTGTTTCTCTCTACAGAGATGCTGCCTGACCTGAAACACTCTCTGATTCTCTCTACACAGATGCTGAACTGACCTGAAACACTCCCTGATTCTCTCTATACAGATGCTGCCTAACCTGAAACACTCTCTGATTCTCTCTGTACAGATGAAGCCTGACCTGAAACATTCTCTGATTCTCTCGACACAGCTGCTGCCTGACCTGAAACACTCTCTGATTCTCTCTATACAGATGCTGCCTGAGATTAAACACTCTCTGATTCTCTCTATACAGATGCTGCCTGACCTGAAACACTCTCTGATACTCTCTATACAGAGGCTGCATGACCTGAAACACTCTCCGATTCTCTCTACACATATGCTGCCTGACCTGAAACACTCTCTGATTCTCTCTATATAGCTGCTGCCTGACCTGAAACATTCTCTGATTCTCTCTACACAGCTGCTGCCTGACCTGAAACACTCTCTGATTCTCTCTGTACAGATGAAGCCTGACCTGAAACATTCTCTGATTCTCTCTACACAGCTGCTGCCTGACCTGAAACACTCTCTGATTCACTCTATACAGATGCTGCCTGAGCTGAAACACTGTCTGATTCTCTCTATACAGATGCTGCCTGACCTGAAACACTCTCTGATTCTCTCTACACATATGCTGCCTGACCTGAAACACTCTCTGATTCTCTCTATATAGCTGCTGCCTGACCTGAAACATTCTCCGATGCTCTCTACACAAATGCTGTCTGACCTGAAACACTGTCTGGTTCCCCCTACACAGATGCTGCCTGACCTGAAACACTCTGTGATTCTCTCTATACAGAAGCTGCCTGACCTGAAACATTCTCTGATTCTCTCCACACAGATGCTGACCTGACCTGTAACACTCTCTGATTCTCTCTACACAGATTCTGTCTGTTCTGAAACACTCTCTGATTCTCTCTATACAGCTGCTGCTTGACCTGAAACACTCCCTGATTCTCTCCACACAGATGCTGCTTGACCTGAAACACTCACCGATTCTCTCTACACAAATGCTGTCTGACCTGAAACACTCAATGCATCTCTCTATACAGATGCTGCGTGAACTGAAATATTCTCTGATTCTCTCGATACAGCTGATGCCTGACCTGAAATACTCTTTGATTCTCTCTACACAAATGCTGCCTGACCTGAAACACTTTCTAATTCTCTCTACACTGATGCTGCCTGACCTGAAACACTCAACGATTCTCTCTATATAGATGCTGCCTGATCTGAAACACTCTGTGATTCTCTCCATAAAGATACTGCCTGACCTGAAACACTCTCTGATTGTCTCTATACAGATGCTGTCTGACGTGAAACACTCTCTGATTCTCTCTACACAGATGCTGTCTGACCTGAAACACTCTGATTCTCTCTATACAGATGGTGCCTGACCTGAAACACTCTCTGATTCTCTCTACACAGATGCTGCCTTACCTGAAACACTCTCTGATTCTCTCTACACAGATGCTGTCTGATCTGAAACACTATCTGATTCCCTCTATACAGATGCCGCCGAACCTGAAACATTCTCTGATTCTCTCTATACAGCTGCTGCCTGACCTGAAACACTCTGTGATTCTCTCTATACAGATGCTGCCTGACCTAAAGCACTCTCTGATTCTCTCTACACAGCTGCTGCCTGACCTGAAACACTCTCTGATTCTCTCTATACAGATGCTGCCTGAGCTGAAACACTCTCTGATTCTCTCTATACAGATGCTGCCTGACCTGAAACACTCTCTGATTCTCTCTCCAAAGATGCTGCCTGACCTGAAACACTCTCTGATTCTCTCTACACAGATGCTCTCTGACCTGAAACACTCTCTGATTCTCTCTACACAGATACAGCCTGACTTGAAACACACTCTGATACAAACTATACAGATGCTGCCTGACCTGAAACACTCTGATTCTCTCTATACAGATGGTGCCTGACCTGAAACACTCTCTGATTCTCTCTACACAGATGCTGAACTGACCTGAAACACTCCATGATTCTCTATATTCAGATTCTGCCTAACCTGAAACACTTTCTGATTCTCTCTGTACAGATGAAGCCTGACCTGAAACATTCTCTGATTCTCTCTACACAGCTGCCGTCTGACCTGAAACACTCTCTGATTCTCTCTATACAGATGCTGCCTGAGCTGAAACACTCTCTGATTCTCTCTATACAGATGCTGCCTGACCTGAAACACTCTCTGATTCTCTCTACAAAGATGCTCTCTGACCTGAAACACTCTCTGATTCTCTCTATACAGATGCTGCATGACCTGAAACACTCTCCGATTCTCTCTACACATATGCTGCCTGACCTGAAACACTCTCTGATTCTCTCTATATAGCTGCTGCCTGACCTGAAACATTCTCCGATGCTCTCTACACAAATGCTGTCTGACCTGAAACACTGTCTGGTTCCCCCTACACAGATGCTGCCTGACCTGAAACACTCTGTGATTCTCTCTATACAGATACTGCCTGACCTGAAACATTCTCTGATTCTCTCTACACAGATGCTGACCTGACCTGAAACACTCTCTGATTCTCTCTACACAGATTCTGTCTGTTCTGAAACACTCTCTGATTCTCTCTATACAGCTGCTGCTTGACCTGAAACACTCCCTGATTCTCTCCACACAGATGCTGCTTGACCTGAAACACTCACCGATTCTCTCTACACAAATGCTGACTGACCTGAAACACTCAATGAATCTCTCTATACAGATGCTGCGTGAAATGAAATATTCTCTGATTCTCTCGATACAGCTGATGCCTGACCTGAAATACTCTTTGATTCTCTCTACACAAATGCTGCCTGACCTGAAACACTTTCTAATTCTCTCTACACTGATGCTGCCTGACCTGAAACACTCAACGATTCTCTCTATATAGATGCTGCCTGATCTGAAACACTCTGTGATTCTCTCCATAAAGATACTGCCTGACCTGAAACACTCTCTGATTATCTCAATACAGATGCTGTCTGACGTGTAACACTCTCTGATTCTCTCTACACAGATGTTGTCTGACCTGAAACACTCTGATTCTCTCTATACAGATGGTGCCTGACCTGAAACACTCTCTGATTCTCTCTACACAGATGCTGCCTGACCTGAAACACTCTCTGATTCTCTCTACACAGATGCTGTCTGATCTGAAACACTATCTGATTCCCTCTATACAGATGCCGCCTAACCTGAAACATTCTCTGATTCTCTCTATACAGCTGCTGCCTGACCTGAAACACTCAACGATTCTCTCTATACAGATGCTGCCTGACCTAAAGCACTCTCTGATTCTCTCTATACAGATGCTGCCTGACCTAAAGCACTCTCTGATTCTCTCTATACAGATGCTGCCTGACCTGAAACATTCTCTGATTCTCTCTATATAGCTGCTGCCTGACCTGAAACATTCTCCGATGCTCTCTACACAAATGCTGTCTGACCTGAAACACTGTCTGGTTCCCCCTACACAGATGCTGCCTGACCTGAAACACTCTGTGATTCTCTCTATACAGAAACTGCCTGATCTGAAACATTCTCTGATTCTCTCTACACAGATGCTGACCTGACCTGTAACACTCTCTGATTCTCTCTACACAGATTCTGTCTGTTCTGAAACACTCTCTGATTCTCTCTATGCAGCTGCTGTCTGATCTGAAACACTATCTGATTCCCTCTATACAGATGCCGTCTAACCTGAAACATTCTCTGATTCTCTCTATACAGCTGCTGCCTGACCTGAAACACTCTGTGATTCTCTCTATACAGATGCTGCCTGACCTAAAGCACTCTCTGATTCTCTCTACACAGCT
The DNA here is from genome assembly GCF_017639515.1 of Carcharodon carcharias. Classification (NCBI taxonomy): domain Eukaryota; kingdom Metazoa; phylum Chordata; class Chondrichthyes; order Lamniformes; family Lamnidae; genus Carcharodon; species Carcharodon carcharias. The sequence continues at coordinate 10,079,344 of NC_054470.1, forward strand.
GCTGCCTGACCTGAAACACTCTCTGATTCTCTCTATACAGATGCTGCCTGAGCTGAAACACTCCCTGATTCTCTCCACACAGATGCTGCTTGACCTGAAACACTCACCGATTCTCTCTACACAAATGCTGACTGACCTGAAACACTCAATGAATCTCTCTATACAGATGCTGCGTGAAATGAAATATTCTCTGATTCTCTCGATACAGCTGATGCCTGACCTGAAATACTCTTTGATTCTCTCTACACAAATGCTGCCTGACCTGAAACACTTTCTAATTCTCTCTACACTGATGCTGCCTGACCTGAAACACTCAACGATTCTCTCTATATAGATGCTGCCTGATCTGAAACACTCTGTGATTCTCTCCATAAAGATACTGCCTGACCTGAAACACTCTCTCATTCTCTCTATACAGATGCTGTCTGACGTGAAACACTCTCTGATTCTCTCTACACAGATGTTGTCTGACCTGAAACACTCTGATTCTCTCTATACAGATGGTGCTTGACCTGAAACACTCTCTGATTCTCTCTACACAGATGCTGTCTGATCTGAAACACTATCTGATTCCCTCTATACAGATGCCGCCTAACCTGAAACATTCTCTGATTCTCTCTATACAGCTGCTGCCTGACCTGAAACACTCAACGATTCTCTCTATACAGATGCTGCCTGACCTAAAGCACTCTCTGATTCTCTCTATACAGATGCTGCCTGACCGGAAACACTCTATGATTCTCTCTACACAGATGCTGCCTGACATGAAACGCACTCTGATTCTCTCTATAGAGATGGCGCATGACCTGAAACATTCTCTGATTCTCTCTGTACTGCTGCTCCCTGACCTGAAACACTCTCTGATTCTCTCTACACAGATGCTGCCTGACCTGAAACACACTCTGATTCTCTCTATACAGATGCTGCCTGACCTGAAACACTCTCTGATTCTCTCTACACAGATGCTGCCTGACCTGAAACACTAACTGATTCTCTCTATACAGATGGTGCCTGACCTGAAACAGTCTCTGATTCTCTCTACACAGGTCCTGCATGACATGAAAAACTCTCAGATTCTCTCTACGCAGATGATGCCTGACCTGAAATACACTCTGATTCTCTCTACACAGGTCCTGCATGACATCAAAAACTCTCAGATTCTCTCTACGCAGATGATGCCTGACCTGAAACACTGTCTGTTTCTCTCTACAGAGATGCTGCCTGACCTGAAACACTCTCTGATTCTCTCTACACAGATGTTGTCTGACCTGAAACACTCTCTGATTCTCTCTACACAGATGCTGAACTGACCTGAAACACTCCCTGATTCTCTCTATACAGATGCTGCCTAACCTGAAACACTCTCTGATTCTCTCTGTACAGATGAAGCCTGACCTGAAACATTCTCTGATTCTCTCGACACAGCTGCTGCCTGACCTGAAACACTCTCTGATTCTCTCTATACAGATGCTGCCTGAGATTAAACACTCTCTGATTCTCTCTATACAGATGCTGCCTGACCTGAAACACTCTCTGATACTCTCTATACAGAGGCAGCATGACCTGAAACACTCTCCGATTCTCTCTACACATATGCTGCCTGACCTGAAACACTCTCTGATTCTCTCTATATAGCTGCTGCCTGACCTGAAACATTCTCTGATTCTCTCTACACAGCTGCTGCCTGACCTGAAACACTCTCTGATTCTCTCTGTACAGATGAAGCCTGACCTGAAACATTCTCTGATTCTCTCTACACAGCTGCTGCCTGACCTGAAACACTCTCTGATTGTCTCTATACAGATGCTGTCTGACGTGAAACACTCTCTGATTCTCTCTACACAGATGCTGTCTGACCTGAAACACTCTGATTCTCTCTATACAGATGGTGCCTGACCTGAAACACTCTCTGATTCTCTCTACACAGATGCTGCCTTACCTGAAACACTCTCTGATTCTCTCTACACAGATGCTGTCTGATCTGAAACACTATCTGATTCCCTCTATACAGATGCCGCCGAACCTGAAACATTCTCTGATTCTCTCTATACAGCTGCTGCCTGACCTGAAACACTCTGTGATTCTCTCTATACAGATGCTGCCTGACCTAAAGCACTCTCTGATTCTCTCTACACAGCTGCTGCCTGACCTGAAACACTCTCTGATTCTCTCTATACAGATGCTGCCTGAGCTGAAACACTCTCTGATTCTCTCTATACAGATGCTGCCTGACCTGAAACACTCTCTGATTCTCTCTCCAAAGATGCTGCCTGACCTGAAACACTCTCTGATTCTCTCTACAAAGATGCTGCCTGACCTGAAACACTCTCTGATTCTCTCTACACAGATGCTCTCTGACCTGAAACACTCTCTGATTCTCTATACACAGATACAGGCTGACTTGAAACACACTCTGATACAAACTATACAGATGCTGCCTGACCTGAAACACTCTCTGATTCTCTCTACAAAGATGCTCTCTGACCTGAAACACTCTCTGATTCTCTCTATACAGATGCTGCATGACCTGAAACACTCTCCGATTCTCTCTACACATATGCTGCCTGACCTGAAACACTCTCTGATTCTCTCTATATAGCTGCTGCCTGACCTGAAACATTCTCCGATGCTCTCTACACAAATGCTGTCTGACCTGAAACACTGTCTGGTTCCCCCTACACAGATGCTGCCTGACCTGAAACACTCTGTGATTCTCTCTATACAGATACTGCCTGACCTGAAACATTCTCTGATTCTCTCTACACAGATGCTGACCTGACCTGAAACACTCTCTGATTCTCTCTACACAGATTCTGTCTGTTCTGAAACACTCTCTGATTCTCTCTATACAGCTGCTGCTTGACCTGAAACACTCCCTGATTCTCTCCACACAGATGCTGCTTGACCTGAAACACTCACCGATTCTCTCTACACAAATGCTGTCTGACCTGAAACACTCAATGAATCTCTCTATACAGATGCTGCGTGAACTGAAATATTCTCTGATTCTCTCGATACAGCTGATGCCTGACCTGAAATACTCTTTGATTCTCTCTACACAAATGCTGCCTGACCTGAAACACTTTCTAATTCTCTCTACACTGATGCTGCCTGACCTGAAACACTCAACGATTCTCTCTATATAGATGCTGCCTGATCTGAAACACTCTGTGATTCTCTCCATAAAGATACTGCCTGACCTGAAACACTCTCTGATTGTCTCTATACAGATGCTGTCTGACGTGAAACACTCTCTGATTCTCTCTACACAGATGCTGTCTGACCTGAAACACTCTGATTCTCTCTATACAGATGGTGCCTGACCTGAAACACTCTCTGATTCTCTCTACACAGATGCTGCCTTACCTGAAACACTCTCTGATTCTCTCTACACAGATGCTGTCTGATCTGAAACACTATCTGATTCCCTCTATACAGATGCCGTCTAACCTGAAACATTCTCTGATTCTCTCTATACAGCTGCTGCCTGACCTGAAACACTCTGTGATTCTCTCTATACAGATGCTGCCTGACCTAAAGCACTCACTGATTCTCTCTACACAGCTGCTGCCTGACCTGAAACACTCTCTGATTCTCTCTATACAGATGCTGCCTGAGCTGAAACACTCTCTGATTCTCTCTATATAGATGCTGCCTGACCTGAAACACTCTCTGATTCTCTCTACAAAGATGCTGCCTGACCTGAAACACTCTCTGATTCTCTCTACACAGATGCTCTCTGACCTGAAACACTCTCTGATTCTCTCTACACAGATACAGCCTGACTTGAAACACACTCTGATACAAACTATACAGATGCTGCCTGACCTGAAACACTCTCTGATTCTCTCTACAAAGATGCTCTCTGACCTGAAACACTCTCTGATTCTCTCTATACAGATGCTGCATGACCTGAAACACTCTCCGATTCTCTCTACACATATGCTGCCTGACCTGAAACACTCTCTGATTCTCTCTATATAGCTGCTGCCTGACCTGAAACATTCTCCGATGCTCTCTACACAAATGCTGTCTGACCTGAAACACTGTCTGGTTCCCCCTACACAGATGCTGCCTGACCTGAAACACTCTGTGATTCTCTCTATACAGATACTGCCTGACCTGAAACATTCTCTGATTCTCTCTACACAGATGCTGACCTGACCTGAAACACTCTCTGATTCTCTCTACACAGATTCTGTCTGTTCTGAAACACTCTCTGATTCTCTCTATACAGCTGCTGCTTGACCTGAAACACTCCCTGATTCTCTCCACACAGATGCTGCTTGACCTGAAACACTCACCGATTCTCTCTACACAAATGCTGACTGACCTGAAACACTCAATGAATCTCTCTATACAGATGCTGCGTGAAATGAAATATTCTCTGATTCTCTCGATACAGCTGATGCCTGACCTGAAATACTCTTTGATTCTCTCTACACAAATGCTGCCTGACCTGAAACACTTTCTAATTCTCTCTACACTGATGCTGCCTGACCTGAAACACTCAACGATTCTCTCTATATAGATGCTGCCTGATCTGAAACACTCTGTGATTCTCTCCATAAAGATACTGCCTGACCTGAAACACTCTCTGATTATCTCAATACAGATGCTGTCTGACGTGTAACACTCTCTGATTCTCTCTACACAGATGTTGTCTGACCTGAAACACTCTGATTCTCTCTATACAGATGGTGCCTGACCTGAAACACTCTCTGATTCTCTCTACACAGATGCTGCCTGACCTGAAACACTCTCTGATTCTCTCTACACAGATGCTGTCTGATCTGAAACACTATCTGATTCCCTCTATACAGATGCCGCCTAACCTGAAACATTCTCTGATTCTCTCTATACAGCTGCTGCCTGACCTGAAACACTCAACGATTCTCTCTATACAGATGCTGCCTGACCTAAAGCACTCTCTGATTCTCTCTATACAGATGCTGCCTGACCTAAAGCACTCTCTGATTCTCTCTATACAGATGCTGCCTGACCTGAAACACTCTCTGATTCTCTCTATATAGCTGCTGCCTGACCTGAAACACTAACTGATTCTCTCTATACAGATGGTGCCTGACCTGAAAAACTCTCTGAATTTCTCTACACAGATGCTGTCTGACCTGAAACACTCTCTGATTCTCTCTACACAGGTCCTGCATGACATCAAAAACTCTCAGATTCTCTCTACGCAGATGATGCCTGACCTGAAACACTCTTTGTTTCTCTCTACAGAGATGCTGCCTGACCTGAAACACTCTCTGATTCTCTCTACACAGATGCTGAACTGACCTGAAACACTCCATGATTCTCTCTATACAGATGCTGCCTAACCTGAAACACTCTCTGATTCTCTCTGTACAGATGAAGCCTGACCTGAAACATTCTCTGATTCTCTCTACACAGATGCTGCCTGACCTGAAACACTCTCTGATTCTCTCTATACAGATGCTGCCTGAGCTGAAACACTCTCTGATTCTCTCTATACAGATGCTGCCTGACCTGAAACACTCTCTGATTCTCTCTACAAAGATGCTCTCTGAACTGAAACACTCTCTGATTCTCTCTATACAGATGCTGCATGACCTGAAACACTCTCCGATTCTCTCTACACATATGCTGCCTGACCTGAAACACTCTCTGATTCTCTCTATATAGCTGCTGCCTGACCTGAAACATTCTCCGATGCTCTCTACACAAATGCTGTCTGACCTGAAACACTGTCTGGTTCCCCCTACACAGATGCTGCCTGACCTGAAACACTCTGTGATTCTCTCTATTCAGATACTGCCTGACCTGAAACATTCTCTGATTCTCTCTACACAGATGCTGACCTGACCTGAAACACTCTCTGATTCTCTCTACACAGATTCTGTCTGTTCTGAAACACTCTCTGATTCTCTCTATACAGCTGCTGCTTGACCTGAAACACTCCCTGATTCTCTCCACACAGATGCTGCTTGACCTGAAACACTCACCGATTCTCTCTACACAAATGCTGACTGACCTGAAACACTCAATGAATCTCTCTATACAGATGCTGCGTAAAATGAAATATTCTCTGATTCTCTCGATACAGCTGATGCCTGACCTGAAATACTCTTTGATTCTCTCTACACAAATGCTGCCTGACCTGAAACACTTTCTAATTCTCTCTACACTGATGCTGCCTGACCTGAAACACTCAACGATTCTCTCTATATAGATGCTGCCTGATCTGAAACACTCTGTGATTCTCTCCATAAAGATACTGCCTGACCTGAAACACTCTCTGATTGTCTCTATACAGATGCTGTCTGACGTGAAACACTCTCTGATTCTCTCTACACAGATGCTGTCTGACCTGAAACACTCTGATTCTCTCTATACAGATGGTGCCTGACCTGAAACACTCTCTGATTCTCTCTACACAGATGCTGCCTTACCTGAAACACTCTCTGATTCTCTCTACACAGATGCTGTCTGATCTGAAACACTATCTGATTCCCTCTATACAGATGCCGTCTAACCTGAAACATTCTCTGATTCTCTCTATACAGCTGCTGCCTGACCTGAAACACTCTGTGATTCTCTCTATACAGATGCTGCCTGACCTAAAGCACTCTCTGATTCTCTCTACACAGCTGCTGCCTGACCTGAAACACTCTATGATTCTCTCTATACAGATGCTGCCTGAGCTGAAACACTCTCTGATTCTCTCTATATAGATGCTGCCTGACCTGAAACACTCTCTGATTCTCTCTACAAAGATGCTGCCTGACCTGAAACACTCTCTGATTCTCTCTACACAGATGCTCTCTGACCTGAAACACTCTCTGATTCTCTCTACACAGATACAGCCTGACTTGAAACACACTCTGATACAAACTATACAGATGCTGCCTGACCTGAAACACTCTGATTCTCTCTACACAGATGCTGCCTGACCTGTAACACACTCTGATTCTCTCTATACAGATGCTGCCTGACCTGAAGCAATCTCTGATTCTCTCTACACAGATGCTGCCGGACCTGAAACACTAACTGATTCTCTCTATACAGATGGTGCCTGACCTGAAAAACTCTCTGAATTTCTCTACACAGATGCTGTCTGACCTGAAACACTCTCTGATTCTCTCTACACAGGTCCTGCATGACATCAAAAACTCTCAGATTCTCTCTACGCAGATGATGCCTGACCTGAAACACTCTTTGTTTCTCTCTACAGAGATGCTGCCTGACCTGAAACACTCTCTGATTCTCACTACACAGATGCTGAACTGACCTGAAACACTCCATGATTCTCTCTATACAGATGCTGCCTAACCTGAAACACTCTCTGATTCTCTCTGTACAGATGAAGCCTGACCTGAAACATTCTCTGATTCTCTCTACACAAATGCTGTCTGACCTGAAACACTGTCTGGTTCCCCCTACACAGATGCTGCTTGACCTGAAACACTCTGATTCTATCTTTACAGATGCTGCTTGACCTGAAACACTCACCAATTCTCTCTACACAGATGCCACCAGACCTGAAACACTCTCTGATTCTCTCTACACAGATGCTGTCTGATCTGAAACATTCTCTCATTCTCTCTACACAGATGCTGTCTGACCTGAAACACTCTGATTCTCTCTACACGGATGCTGCCTGACCTGAAACAGTCTCTGATTTTCTCTATACAGATGCTGCCTGACCTAAAGCACTCTCTGATTCTCTCTACACAGCTGCTGCCTGACCTGAAACACTCTCTGATTCTCTCTATACAGATGCTGCCTGAGCTGAAACACTCTCTGATTCTCTCTATACAGATGCTGCCTGACCTGAAACACTCTCTGATTCTCTCTACAAAGATGCTGCCTGACCTGAAACACTCTCTGATTCTCTCTACACAGATGCTCTCTGACCTGAAACACTCTCTGATTCTCTCTACACAGATTCAGCCTGACTTGAAACACACTCTGATACAAACTATACAGATGCCGCCTGACCTGAAACACTCCATGATTCTCTCTACACAGATGCTGCCTGACCTGTAACACACTCTGATTCTCTCTATACAGATGCTGCATAACCTGAAGCAATCTCTGATTCTCTCTACACAGATGCTGCCGGACCTGAAACACTAACTGATTCTCTCTATACAGATGGTGCCTGACCTGAAAAACTCTCTGATTTTCTCTACAAAGATGCTGTCTGACCAGAAACACTCTCTGATTCTCTCTACACAGGTCCTGCATGACATCAAAAACTCTCAGATTCTCTCTACGCAGATGATGCCTGACCTGAAACACTCTTTGTTTCTCTCTACAGAGATGCTGCCTGACCTGAAACACTCTCTGATTCTCTCTACACAGATGCTGAACTGACCTGAAACACTCCCTGATTCTCTCTATACAGATGCTGCCTAACCTGAAACACTCTCTGATTCTCTCTGTACAGATGAAGCCTGACCTGAAACATTCTCTGATTCTCTCGACACAGCTGCTGCCTGACCTGAAACACTCTCTGATTCTCTCTATACAGATGCTGCCTGAGATTAAACACTCTCTGATTCTCTCTATACAGATGCTGCCTGACCTGAAACACTC